>NW_010972764.1:5545437-5629376 GCF_000737465.1 Haliaeetus leucocephalus | reverse complement strand
TATTCACATCATTGTATCTACTTTTAATTTGTTCACTACCAAGCCAGGCAGGTATTGTTTTTCGCATTGTCACGACAGTTCCTTGGCCGCTCTCATGGTTATATTGTGCTCTCAAATTAAGACTTCAGTTTTGGCTGCAAAAGAGTCTTGACGAACTTTGCTTTTCAAGTGCTGCCCTATAACTATTTTTAAATGATTCCCTTTTTCTTTATATGTGGAGTTGTTCCTTTAGATTTTTATGTTAACTTTACTTTTTCCATTTTCTGTTAGCATCTTCAGTAATACCTGAGATTACTGGACATAATCCTACATTTCTCAGACATTCTCTGATCCCCTGAGAGTTAATTTGTTTCAACTGGTTCCTTATTGCAGCAAATCTCTCTTTTCTCCTTAGTACTGTCTTTAAGCAAGTCATCCAACATGCAATAAACTCCCCATAATTTTTTTTTATTTCTTGGACATTGCAACAATCAACACGTATGTGATCTGTCTGATTAACAGCAAAGTACTGCATATCATTCTGTGAACATTGCCATGTGGAAGAACGGTGATATAATGTAGTAACGTTCAACTCTTCATTGCGTTACGAAGACATTCCTTTTCTTTAATACTACAGTCTCCCAGGATATCTGTGATTATGACAGGGAAACTAACTGCTTGCCACAGAATGTATCTTTCATTTCATTAACTATTTTTGGTGGGCACATATTCATGAATGAAGTTGATATTTTTGCAAATGCTTTTTATCCCTAGACAACAGATTGACCACCAGTGGATTCAGAACAGTGATTGCCTATCATCTGACACACATTCTTCCAATTTTTTTTGCTTGATTGACTTTTTCCCTACTATAAAATAGTGAGGTTTCGCTCTCTGCAAAAGATCCAGTCCTTGACCATTGCGCGTACTACTGCTATACATACACAATGCTCTCTGCTTGTTCTGCTTTATTCAGGAGTAAATTTGACTTAAAGGAGTGCAAAGTATTCAGTTTCCACAGTTTCGCAGAGTTTACCCATATCAGCACTTGTGTTTATCAAAAGCTTAGCAGCTCTGCTTATTAAAAATTAAACATGAATAATCCTATGATTCATTCTGCAGCCTTGGCAAACAGTAGATTTGTCTTCAGATTTATCACTGAGTTTCAGATTCCTCAGCTTGGGAAACCCTACTGGCTTAATACAAGCCTTGTGTTTGGTGTTTTTTTCCAAAATGGAATAGTGGGACAATGTAAGATCTCTTCTAAAATGATACACTACCAGTGTCTTCAATGTTAAAACATCTGAATTTTAGATCTCTAAATGTTGTGCATAAGAAGAGCTCAATTAATTTACTTTTATCATTCTTTCAGATATCAAGTTTACATGAGAGTTCTCTGATTCATTTATGAAACAGCAAATGTACAGACCCCATACCCCACTGAAAAAAGACTGAATTATAACTCTGAATCACTGAATTATCACAGCATATTTTGTTTACATGTATGGGTTTGTAATAGAACAGATTGCAAACATAAAAAAAATTTGGAACACATAACCAAAATAAATTAGTCCTTCATTTCAACCATGACCTATAAATTTTTCATCTTCTATGAAATAGTTGACATTCAATTTCTAGCATTAGATACATAATTTCTATCCAAAGTTACACAAAATTCATTCAGAACTACTGATTCAACCATCAACCTGGCAGAGAGCAAAAGGTGAAGTGCTTCTGTGGACTTTTACTTTTAAGCATGCAATTATTTTCTAAAGATTTCACAAGATATTTGAATGTAGTCTGATTTCTTTCTTACTATTTATGATTGATTCAATCCCTAGAAAACAGTTTCACTTTCCTTTACCAAAACCTTTACAGAATGGTTAAATAACACAATATGTCATATGCCATATGTATGACTTGTGTCAAACACCATCTGACAATTGTCAATATTGCAACTCATTTTCTGAAGTCATCTTTTTCCTGATATACCTGTAGAAGCCCTTCTTCTCACCCTTCGTGTCCCTTGCCAGATTCAGCTCCAGGTGGGCTTTGACTTTCTAAACCTATCCTTCAGACTTTGAGAGTGACTTTATATTCCTTCGGGATCACTAGACCCTTATTCCAGCTTCTCTACATTTCCTTTTTCATATTTGAGTGTTTTCAGGAGCAACTTGCTCATTCATGCAAGCTTTGTGGCATCTTTGCTTGATTTTCTTTTTCTCAGAATGGACCATTCTTGATTTTGGAGGAGGTGACCCTTGAAAGTCAACTGGCTTTCCTGGACACCTCTTCTCTCCACGATTGTATTCCATGAGATTCTTCCAAGCAGTTCCCCAAGAGGCCTAAATCTCCTCTCCTGAAGCTCAAGTCTGTGATCCTGCTTTTTGCCTTTGTTCCCCCTACCCTGTCCCAAGATTTTGAACTCTACCACCTCATAAGCACTGCAGCCAAGGCAACCTTTTGATTTCCCACCAGTCCTTCTTTTTTTTGTAAGTATCAGGTCCAGAAGAGCACCTCTTATCATCCGCTCCTCAATCATCTGTGTCGGGAAGTCATCATCAAAGTACCCACCACAACACTACCCGCGGTGGTCTGCCCACTAATCCTGAGCTCTTAAGTGGCTCGTCATCCAACCCAAGGCAGAGCTCCATGGTTTCCCACTTCTCTTGCACATAAGGGTGACTCCCCCTCCTCACTTTCCCTGCCTGTCATTCCTAAAAAAACTATATCCACCCAATGCAGCACTCCAGTTGCATGACCTATCCCGCCACATCTCTTTCATGTCAAAGCAACCGTAGGACACAGATCTCCAATTTCTCCTATTTGTTCCCCATGCTGCGTGCCTTAGTGTATGGTACTTCAGAGAGGAAACCAGTCATGTGCCCATCTTCAACAGAGATTCAACTCCTCCTCCGGATCAAAGCTCTAAGCATTCTTGGAAAAACTGCTACAGAACTACCTTAATCACAATTCAGTTGTAGATGTACAGCTATCACCATTGATGGAGGAGCACCAATAGGAAAAGGTAACGTATTTGTCCTGTTGAGGCATCCCTTCATTCCTCCCACCTTTACCCAAATGCTCTTGGAAACAGTTTTTTTCCCCTAGAACAGGGCAGGATATTATCCCTGTGGATCTCTGAATGACCATTTGGTGATGGTGAGGGTGCTAATGTTCAGCACTGTGAGTAGAAAAGATTCTTTTTATCTCAACCCGTAATGAGAAAAAGGATGCAGGTTCATCAGGGGAATGACAGGATTCAAGTCCGTAGAGGAAAGGGGCCAATTTTAGCAAAATTAACTATAAAGAATGAATATTTTCTTTATAAAGTTCTGAAAGGTGTTTTTTCCGTCCATTTTTTTCACAGTACGTAAGCATTTTCCTTAGAACTATTTGAAATCTCCAAATATCTGACTTATTGGGGGAAAAAAGGGAAACAAATTAATTTCTAAAAATGAAAAAAAAAAGTATATAAAAGCCTGAGTGAGATGTGAAATTATAACAATTCAAGTTAAGCTTTATTTCCTTAGTGTTTTTTCCAAGACTTCAGATTTAATTTAAACTTGTGTTTTGACAAGACTAACTTCAGCAAATCAGTCATTTCCTCAGAGTTCTTTTTTTCTTTTCTGACTTAATTCCATCTGCCTTTTTTCTATTCATTTCTATCCTTCCTTGCACCTAATTTCCACATCAGAATTCTAAAATACTTGCATTTATAAAAACTATTTATTTTTTATTAAAAAGATTTAATTTGGGGAATATTTCACCCCTAACACATCACCTATTACTTTTTTTCTGAGGATTTTTATCATAGCCCATATATTCCAATCTTCTATACATCCTAGCTGATTTGAGTGTCCTTGTGAGAAAAGTTTGTTTTCTTTTGTTGGTAAAAATTATGCATATTTAAACCAATAATTTATTATGCAGTAGCAGGAGAAATAATAGACATAGTAATTTCTTCTCTACCCAAGCATAATTGCAATGCCTTACTGCAGTGCTGAAGAAATCCAGACTATAATGTGCCACAGTTAAAGCTCATTTGTTTGGCAAAAAAATCCCCCATGTGATACCTTCTCTTAAAATCAGAATATTCTGAGTGTGACAAAATCCTGTTGATAAATTACTGTCCTGTTTATTCTATGGTATATCTGCCTCTTTCCTGTCCTTTATGTCCTCTCTTTGTAGAGTTTGATGTTCTCTGGCACACCTAGCACAAATTGCCAGTTGTTAGGGGCAAAAGCTGATTATTTATGTTTATCTGCAAAGTATCATATGAGCCTGAATACAGGAAAAAGGTATGTTTTGGCAACTTTATTTGTACTAAGAACTTTTACTCTGTACATTTCTCTGGAGCTGGCAGAACTATTCAGGTGTACAGTACAATACAACCTGGTTGGGCAAAAAAAAAATAGAAGAATGTAAAATAAAATTTTCATTTCTCAAAGTAGGACATATTTTGTACAGATATATTTCTATGTACTTTTCCCAAGATTAAAAAAAATAATAAACGCACATTAAATATGTAAAATTATGTATCTAAGATTCCTTTTTCTCCTTCAAAGAAACAGCAAGCCCTTTATTACAAGTACTCTTCCTTTCTTTATAGAGACCTAGAAGGCTTATAGCTCATCATTATCGCCAATATAATGAAATTGTAAAAACAAGATTGCATTCAGTAAGGAACCACATTTCACCATACTCTCTCTAAGATCCACATATTCCTATCAACACCTATGTATTTATACAGCTACAACATGCTTGCGAATCTTCTGAATTAACATTATAGACATTCACTATTCAATTAGATCCCTAACCAAAATACTTATTTTTTTCAACTTTGCTAAAATACATTACATAGTTTTATATTAAATCTCAACTCTTTTAGAGCTAGCATTTCATTTCTTAGTATTAATTCTTCCAGTGAATAGACTATCTTAAAGAAAAACTACAGACAAAGCAACCAGCAAGGTCTTCATAATCTTAAATCTAAACTGGTGCTCATTGACCAGGTGTCCAATTTATCTTCACTAGTGCAACACATTGCTAATGACAACTTTATTTACTTTTCCTTGAATTTAGAAAGCTTCTGATTTAAATAAAGGTAATTTGGCTGATGCTGTAAAACACAGTTCTGTGCATCATCTACAGTATTGGTGTGTGGGTCATTGCTGTTCACAGCACCACAATTTATGAATGTACATTAAGCTTTATTTTCTTCATTAGCTTCTCATTACTGTTTAATATTAGTTCCCAGATTTGTTATTCCCTATGTCATTGTTACAACTTTGTATTTGCTCTGAGTTTGTCCAACAGCATACTTCCATAAAGGTCTTTAATTTACTTCAACACTCTAGATAAGAAATTCAATTTCTATCATGGTACTGTGGTAACAATTATTACTCTGGTAATAATTTCTAGTACTGTCTCTGGTGATATTATCTGCCATTGATTTATAAGTGCCGTACTAGTATCAGTTTTCTTTTCTCTAGACAACTAGTAACCATGTAAGAGTTCAAAATATTTCCCAGACTTTGCCATTACTTTTGTAATAAAAACTCTAAGGTGCCTTTGAAAAAGGTTGGTCACTAGAACATGTGCATTTTCTTTATTCATCTGCAGAAACAGCATTAGATATTAGTTTGAAATATGCTGTTAATATAACAATGAATGTTATATTTATGTATATGTTGCAATTCATTAGCAGGATTTCTTGAATCCCTGTTACCCTGTAACTGTCCAGAACAGTATGCTATATGCTTACTTATATGTAGATCTTCGGCCATTAGGCATATTATGCAACAAACCATGTTCTACAGGACAACTGCAATGATTTATAGAGGTATAGACTCTTTTTTTTCCTCTTGGGCTGAAATAAATACCAGCAGGAGTTTACTTTACGTGTTTACTATTCTCTTTATTTCTTTGGAAACTAAATCTGGATTTAGATGAATAATACAGCTAATATTTTACATGTGATCTTGAAAACAATTTACAGGTATTTTTGAATTTAGGTAAATTCATTTCTCATAGACCATGTAAAATTAATAATAGGGTCTGTTTGCAAGAGTTAGTGCAGGAATAGTGCTTAAGAATTTTTGCTTAAAAATATCAAGTACAGGAGAGTTGAGATTCAGACCTTACTTCCTTTCTTTTCCAAGGCAGATTTCCCTTTGCCTTTGAGGAGACCAATGCGTCATGATAATCAACAGTTAATATTTATAAAATCGCAACTGGAATATTAATATAAGGAGTAAGTGCAGGAAGACACACCCATCTACAAAGTACATTATGAAAACAACCTCCTGAAATTTCATTTATCATCTTCCACTGAGTGTTAGTTTCAGCTAGTTCACACTGTAAAAACTGAAAACAACAGTGCAAGTCCTGCAGACTCACCTATAGGTCTGTTCTTTTCTGGCTCAATGCCATGCACCTCAGCGTTCGCTTGCCTTATATCACTGCCAAGAGCACATGCAGAGCAAAGAGCTTAGTTTAAAAAGAAGCCGCAACAGAGCACAGGATGGCATGAACAGTTTTCAAATTCAGAAACAACTCTCAGAGCTGGCAGTTGGAAGATCTATTCCTCACTACCTGAACAAAGTGAAGGTAGAAATTAATTTAAAAAAATACTAGGAAATTAGACACCGTCATTTTAGACAGTACTTTTGCTAATAGTTGACCATGTTTATACTTCTTAGAATGTCTCCTGTGAAAAAATGTCCATTCTGTTTATTTTAGAAACAAGGTTACCAGAGATCCAGGCAGGCAGGGGGAGAGCCCAACTAGCATCCTCTGTCCTCATTAACTCCCCAGCTACGTGATATCCACATTCATTGTGCTGTACGGAGATGAGGGTCAAACCTGTCTTCCCTCAATTACATGGCATTTTAAAGGTTTTAAAAAAGGACGCCAATAGTTTTATTCTTGAGGAAACAAAGAGCTGAGAGTGCAGGTTGACCTGTATCCTCACCTGGATTTTTGACAGTAATTTAGAGATCATTTTTTAGCTTTCCTCAGAAAAGCATCCATCTGTGATAAAACTGATGACAAGGCATTTCAGACAGAGCTGATGAAACTGTAAAACCTGGTCTCACAACAAGATAACTGCAGCAGAAACTTTCCAGAAATTTCACTATTTTACAAGAACCTTGTACTAACAGAGAAAAAAAGAAATATTGCTCTTTCCAAATCCCTTCTTCCTCAGCAAAATACAACAAATTCTACTTTCTTCCTTAATTTTCAGAATAATAAATTAAACCTTATTTCTGATCTGAAGCACACAAATCTGATTCACCACTGAAGCCAGTACCACTGACTTCACCAGAAGTACTCTAAATTTCACTGTTAGAAGTTAGGGCAACTCCTTGCTCTCTGACAATAAAATGGTTTATTTAAAATTAGTTGGAAAACTTGTGCCTCATTGAAAGTGTATTTTATAAAGCATAATAAATATAATATATGTGTTCAAAGTACTCTGGTCTTGTTCAGAGGACTGACTTCCAATCCTTGTATATGAAAATCAAGATTTTGACAATTATATTTCAGTAGAACAGGTGGAGATATGTTTACTGTGGCTGAAAATCTTCAGAATACACAACATGTATTCTATGTTCTCAAAGTGAAGACATTTAATACAAAATTCAGAATTATTATAGTGACATATGCCCATGTCTGTCTTGTAGTGGGGAGCTCAGAACTGGACATGGTACTTGAGGTGTGGCTTCACCAGTGCTGAGGAGAGGGGCAGGATCACCTCCTCAACCTGCTGGCAACAGTTCTCCTAATGCAGCCTAGGATAAAATTAATTGTAAAGTATCAGATCAAATAAAAATTTCCCTTGAGTGTTTTGTATAAATTTATAGAAAAATATTGTCATAAAACCCCACCTTTAATTTCTACTTGAAAAAAAAAACTTGGCAGAAATCTTTCCGGGTAAAACCTGTTCACCATCTTTTGAGACAGTAGACCAGAAGATGGTAATTCAATGTTAATACAGACAACAATTTTGTAATAAACAAAGATCAAAGAGTTGTATTTTTCTATATTATCTTTTGCAAAAGTTTGTTACATGATATGGACATTTACATGCACACTCAGAGAATAACTAGGATTGCAGAACTAATTTGGTGTTGTTTTAACTTGGGAGAATAGAAGTCATCTGCTGGGATAATTTTTCGTTAATAAAAGGGCTTAATTTTCCTTGACCCTTTAGATCTCTAGCACTCCAAAGTATCGCAGTTGGGTCCATCAGACCAGCCAATATCAGTACTACTGAACAACTTGGGACAGTCTTTTGTAAAAGAATGAAGTATTCATTTATTTCAATCTTTTCGACTTCAGAGATCAGAGTTTATGAAATTCTTCCTCCTCTCCAAGAAGGAAGAAGGGGGCTGGAGAAATGTGCAGTCAAAATACATGTAAACAAATGTTAGCAAAATCCATGGTAGTTATGATAAACTACATAACAAAATATGACTGGCTGGAAGTAATGTCTTTTTGTTTTATCCCTTCACTGATGCCTTCTTTACAGATTTTGGCAGCTTATATTATTAAGAAGAATACATTTTCTCTTCAGCTAATTTAAGTAATTTAAAGATAACATTAACACACACACCCCCCCTCCCAAGACACGTATTCAGGATAATGCTAGCATTGCTAATAGAATAATTAAAGATCAAGGTGACTTGGCACTAGTTCAAGCATATCAACTCAATGAAAGAGAAAATCAGATTCAATAAGGCTGGCCAGGGTGAGATAAAGTCCTTAGAGCCGAGCTTGGTGCAAAAAACCCACAAACAAATAAGAAAAACAAATCATGCACGAAAACACAACCCCCCCTAAACAAACATGCCACAACAAAGTAAAAAAAAAAACTGAACCAAACAAAAAAAAACCCAACCAATGATCCTGATAATTAATAAAAGGCATTAAATAACATGGCTGTAATAGGATTAAGAATCTGATGAAACTTTACCAACAGTGCTTTTCAGAGGCTGCCCGTTGGTATCCTCAAAGCTCCCTGCCCTGCCCCCCCAAAAGTGTGTGGCACATAGAAGTTTTAGTTTTCTCACTGCACTCAAGGAACGGAAAATGTGACATATGCTACATCTGGCAGTTACCAGAGGATATTTGCTGTCACATACATGATGCATATTTATTCACATGAATTTTATTTTTTCTTACCTGCTATGCATAGAAGAAAATTTCCCTTCAAGAAGACCTGAAAGGAATGTGTCATCTGAAAAACAGAAACAAGTCCTATTATATAAATCCACAATGATGTCTATGGGCCTGTTATTTTATCACATTATAATGAAATTAATTTATATTTTGCAGTGGTAGACAGTATCATAAAAGTCATTGCAAACGCCTTTTTTCAACCCTACAATATTAAAAGAAAGGAAATAACATTTTCCTTTATACTGCTCTGGTGTTTTCAGAGGCAAGTAAAATCCATGTGTGAAAAAAAATGCCTGTGAAAAAAAAGACAAAAATAATTTAAGTGTTGTTTCTGCTATTAAGAAGGAAAAATATTACTTTATTTTCATCTGACCATCCTTATGACATTTATTGCTCTTCTATAAGCTTTCGCTTGTTGTCTAAAGTACCTAATATCCCACTACATTCCAGATTACAATATATATTTTAAAGCATTTTCTTCTTTCTGAAAATCAGGTTTGAATTGATTTTTTTTTCTTTTTTTTTTCTTCTTCTTTTTTTCCCCTTGTTAAATGCACAGAATGCTAGTTATCAAGGAAATACTAACATTCTGACACAACCTCTATCTTCTGCAGCTTAAGGTGTGTTGGCATATTACAGGAAACCTAAAGAAACAACTTATACTTCTCCATGTCTAAGTCTACCAGATAATAGGTTGCATAATGTGGAACAGCCTGGATACTGATCAGCTTGTCTGTCCTGCAATGTGTTATCTTTTTTCTGTAAAAGAGAGTAAAACTGAGGACTTCTGAAGCAGACACCCAAGGGGCCATCATTTCAATTCTCCTAATGGAAAAATATATCATTACAGTTTTCTGACTGGAAAATGAAAAAGATATTTCTTGTAACAATATAATCCCAACATATTATTCCTAACTAATTCTCCCTGAGACGCTGTAGCTATAACTCTGCTACCAGAGGCTTTTGTGAAAGAGGTGATGAAATACCAGAGCAGTTAATTTATAACATGCGAAACTTAACCTGTAACTGGAAAATCCTCAAATGACCTGTAAAATTGTCAGGGATGGACTCCCTAATCCTCTTTTGACAGAGTCAAGGATTTGACCCATAAACTGTAAGAAGTCTGGCAAATGACGTCTTGCTTCTAAAATAATTGGTGCTATTTTAAAAATGCGACTAAGGTTAGATCTCACCTGATGGTGTTATCTGCCTGCTTTACCTCTCCAGTTAGGCTTCATGGAAGCTGAAAAATCACCTTCAGAGGTAAAATATGGTGTAATCTGCACAAAGGAATTTTCTTTCTGATTACATCAGTTAGTGAGTGCCTTGTATCCTATTTATATATTTACAATAATTAATTTAACCTGTCTGCCCTACCTTTGGTTGATTTTGCTCTTAGACTAAAGCCCTACCCTTTGAATATAAACAGCACTATAAGTGCGCTGTCTGAATATGGTATTTTGCCTGTTTGCCTTCTGTATAATGAATTATTATAAGCACAGCCATCTCATTCCATGTTACTAAAAGGAGAAGGAAGTAGCCTAATATTACAGCTCATAAAAACGGAAAATATTCCTGCTTTCTGTTTTTGTACTTTTTAGAGGGGCAGATTTTTGGAGGACAATTCATGTAGTGAATCTGGCTCCAAATATCAATTAAAACTTACATATCTTATTTCAATTTAATCTCTTAATATAAGTTAATTTCCATCTTTTGCATAACTAGTTCTCCTAGGAGACTTGTCCTCAGCAGCTGAGGCTGGCCTCACACTTATGGAGATGAGATAGAAGGTTTGAGACACTTCGTCCATTAACACCTTGCAGAGGTGCATTTAGTATAAGCATAGGGGGAGGAAAAATGACATATTTTGAGATCTTGTTTGTTCCTGCACTTAAAACCATTTCCAAAGGGAATGTAAAAGCCAGTGCATATGGCACAAATGTAATTCTGGACAGAGCTTGCATATGAATTACAACTCAGAGTCAAGACCACCATCTGTCCAAAATCTCCTTTCTGATCTCCTTGCTTGAAATACAACAGAATCAGAGAAAGCATTCAACACCATGAAAGAAACAGAACAAAGCAGCTGGCTCTTCATTGTAATAAAAAACGAAGTTAAGAAGAGGTGCTTGATAATAAGCCTTCAGATCTAAACTCAAATTTTTCCTTGATAATCTATCACCTAGTCATTGATTGAATTTATTCCACAACCCTCAGTCTAGTTTAATACTCTATAATGGCTGTTAAAGCTTTTGCTGTGATGAGAAAATTTGGCTCAGCTTTCCCAAAGAGAAAAGAAAAAGTGAATACCCTAGAATACCTACAAACTCTTTAAAAATATATCCAGCTGGTAGCTTTGCTTTAGAATGTCTTATTCCACAAACAACTACAATGCAGTCAACTAGCTGCTGATGCATTAAGGTATAATTATTTATCAAAAATGGCCAGTTGTGATTTGTTGAACTAAACCCTGTTTTTTTTGATAAGCATTGAATTATTTCAGTCTAGGAGGAGTGAACTAGCTTGAATACAATAAGGTCCATATCTTTCTGCTACAAACCTTTACCTTAATTCCAAGCAAAAGACATTAAATAATCACTTGCCCCTAACATAATGCCATTTAACAAGTGATCTAACTTTTCAGTCACATGGGTGTCGCACAGTCTGCCTTGATGTTCCAATGGTTAGAATGAATTGGAATTCTGGTGTTTATGCTGCCTGAAATTATGGCCTGTGGATCCATGAATGGCTTTACAAGTCAAAGGAAAGGTCTAGTGAAAGCAGAATCCTTTCCCAGTAATGACCTAGAGCTGACGCCTGGAGGAGATTAAGAAACAAGTAAGCAGGTAGCGATACTTCCTTAAAAGATAATCTTATCCTCTAAAAGTTCATGGATCAGAAAGCCCAGCTTTTGAAAGATGTCCACATTACTTGTTATCCATGAAGAATTTGTCATCCATCCTTCAAAGATTTTCCCTATGAAAAGTATCTGCATACAGAATTATTAAAGCTTGTTCACATGATATAGTTGTTTAACTAACAGGTAAGGAATGAAGAAGAAATGTAAATATAAAATTATTTGGTTATATCAAGACCTTTATAACCACTTTGTTAGACCCCAAACTACTTATTCAGCTCACGTCCTGACCAAGCATTATTTCCAGTAAAAGTCTAACCAGAAAAAGATTATTCAGAAAATGAAAAACTCTTATTTACTTAAAGCTTCTGCCAGAAGTCTCTTGCATATGTGATCTAGGCAGGATCTAAGCAGGTGGTCTAGGCAGGTGATCTAAGCAGGATTACATTTTCAATAAAATGTATGGATTATTTAGATTCAAAATTATCTTGGATAATGCCAACATTTAAACACTTATAGCAGACTAAGTTAAAGAAACAGAAGCCGTACTACTTTTTAGTTTATTGGAAATTTAGAAACACAACTAGAATTTCTAGCAAACCAAAATTCTAATTTTTGTAAAGACACTTTTGCAGAGAAGAAAAAGACCTGAGGAAATATTTGGTTCACAGTTCCTTCCTTAAACAGACTGTTTCTATAGCTGTATCAGTATTTGCTTAGCTTAAATCTGTATGATATATGTTAAGGATAAAAATACTATTTTTGTTGGTACATTTTGGTTGATAATAGAGATGGACAAGAGTTGAAAGTAGTTTTTCAACTATTTTCTTAACAAAGTATGACACAAATCTCCTTCTTTTCCAAATTGAAATTTTAAGTAGGAAAAAATTTCCCATATTGTCATATTCTATATCATTATTTTTTCATTATTTTGCCAATATAGTGAAAACTCCTAAGAAAGTATATCATAATAAAGCCACTACAAAACAAATAAAACTGCAGACAATTATAAATTATTTTATGTGGCAAGTGCAGCTGCATTAGACTTGAGGGAAGGAAGAATAGACCTGGAAGGAAAACCGAAAGATGGTTGAAAAATGGTCACTTAATCTGAAATCTACAGTTCAGTATCAATCCTATACATAAACATCCCCTTCAAATGAAGTTGTTCACTCAGGGAGCAAAGGAGGATATTCCGACTTTCATTGTGCTTACATTAGACAGTTCAAATGATCAGCTATTTTTTAAAAAATGTCATCCTAGGACCTAAAATTAGGAAGTAGGAACTTAGTAAGCAAGTCTACGACAAAAGCAGCTTTGGAAAAAAAAAATAATCTAAAGATGAAAAGGCACTGGAAAAGTTTTAGGACATGAGGATTCTACAGAGGTATTTGATCATCTGCAAGATTCTGTATGGACTGGGCTCCTGAACCTTCAAGTTACCCAAGGAAAGATAAAAATACCCTTCCAATGGAAGCCAACTGCATAAGAAAAAATCAGATACTTGAAGACTTCCCAATCACGCCTACAAATCTTCTAGAGTTGATACTATTATGTGTTCAGAATTTTCAATGAGTTTGGGAAAAGCTAATTTATGCTCTTGCTGTAAAGAGCCTGACTTGATAGTACAAGAAGCAGATGTAGAGCTGTAAGACAACTGATGAGCTGATTCAGTGCTTGCTAGGGAAGTGATGCCCTAACACACAGCGTCTTCCAGACGGCTACCAGACACTGGCAAATGTGGCTGAATTTCACACCTGCTCAAAAAATAGCATTGAAAGAAGACACACATGTTGTTGGCTGGCTCTGAGCGAAGAAGACACAAAGGTCAAATTCTGTAAAATATGACGTACTTTTCAGGAGATACAGAGTGCCTCCAATGCTCATAGACCTCAGTGTAACTTCCAGGTGCCAAACTCCTTTCTAGGACAGGAATTACATGTCTGAGTATCAAGCATGCAGTTAAAAATGTCCATCTTCCTTTCTATTGGGAAGTAATCTGTTAGTGGCACGCATACCTATTTTCAGAAGTCTTATTGGAGGATGCACAGTAAAAGTGCAGATTCCCTGAGAAGGTAGGATGTAAAAGAGAAATACAGTGTGCTTTCTTGTAGATGAATCCATGAGCAAGGCAAAATTGTCTCTGGTCTGCCAATGGGCAACTGTGTGAGTACGGACACATTGCATTCATCGCTACATCATATCCATTCCACTCTTTCCCACTGTCCCTAGGCAGACTATTAGCTCTTAAGAACAAGGAATGGCAATTACCGTTATAAGTCTTGAATAATGTTTTTATTCATAGATCTCAGCATGCTTTATAAAAGGAGATGAAAGACAGCATTTGTGATACAAAGTGAGATGAAATGGATTTGGAAAAAGTTGCACTTGACACTAACCAAGTCTCCTGATTTCAATTCAGATGATTTATCCACCAAGTACGCAATAATAAATTTGAATACAGGACTCCTATTCTTGGTGGGGCATCTAAAGGCAAATGGATATAATCGAGAATAGAACACCAAAACGTATAAATCAAGCAGTTAAAAACTCAAACCGGCAGTAGTTCATGGCCATATGCTGTGCCCAAAACTCAATGGGTAAGCATGCAGAGACATTAGGACGCTGCCTGGAAATGAGAATCTGGGCCTCGGTTAGTCGACCAGTTATGTTGCCAGCACATGTAAATGATTTACATTATGGGATGTGCAAAACGTTCTGCAGGGTAACAGCATGTGACATTCTATTACAAACCTAACATTTAATTAGCTGCCTGGAACTTGACTGATGAATCAAATATGCTCATACATTTAGCATTAGCCCAATATAAAAATCATGTATAATTTCAGTCAAGAAGATGACATTGCTATTATAAAACACTTCTGCTTTAAACCCAATTGAGACCATGGAATGTATTCTTAATGTTGAAGTTTTTTGCAATGGTGGTTAACCATTATACTATTCTTGTGTGTACAAGGCACATATACTCCAGAAATATATTTTTTAAATTAATTTTTGAAATTTTATTTTATTTCATTCCAATGTCAAGAGTCTGAATAGCTGGCAGATGTGAAACAAACTGCAGAATGATTTTTTTTTAATTATAAAATGAAAGTCATTTTTCTAAATTGAAAAAAAAATATCTTAAAATACAAAATCTCAATTCTTGTTATTATATTCCTTGATGTATTCTTTAACTTGTCCTGCTTGGTGTTTATTTAATTTTTTGTGTTTCTCCACAAACTTCACCATAGATCATCTTGCTCATTCTCTTAGTTGCAAAGATATGTCCATACATATTCTTCAGTCCTGAGAGGTTTGCAGTTAGTCTGTTCTAAAAGACACCTACACTGGACTCCCTTAAAAATTCAATAAGGAATAGTTTAGATTCTAAGCTCTATACATACTCATTTGTCTCCACTGAACTAAAAAAAAAAAATCAGAAATGCCAGAAGAAAAAAGTACTCTCAAGACTTCTAATAATTTTTTGCAGACTCAGGCAATTTAAATTGTTTCTTTAACTAAAGACAATCAAAGTATTAGACCATTATCTGATCTGAAATGTTTGAGGTCCAGCAGTCACTAAAATGTGACCCTTTTGGAAATAGTCCAGAGAGTATCAAATCCTCAGATATACCTTTACAGTTTGAAAGGATTTCAAACCCTCAGGTGAGCTCCTGACTGGAGGATTAAAATTTAATCAGGAGGGTGGTGATCATGAGACATACTGTGTACCTTGTTTAGCTCCAAAAAGTGAAATGTGCATTGTGGGATCAGACCTTGCTCCTTGTATTTGACTACAACCCCATCTACTACAAAACTTTGAGAAAAAAATGTGGATTACTGAATAAATAAACCAACAGAAATTCAACCCATACAAAATGATCAATTGTAAACAGCTGGAATTTTTTATTGCTGGTTCCATCCTGCTATCAGTTAAGATACTAAATATGAAATAAGATGATGAACTATTATGCTACTGACTATGTTTTTATACATGAATCTGTTGTGAGCTGACTTCTGAGTACTCTTCAAATGAAAATTATATATTTCTATTTTTTAATTCTGTCAGTAATAGTGATGGCAAAGATGTCTGTATAGAAAAATAAATATCAAAATTGAAACTGAATTCTCAATTTATACCATACTTACGTTTTCGCCATAACTTAGGAAAGAGAAATAATGAATGGCAATGAAAGAGAAATAATGAATAGCAATGAAATAACTTAATCCTATTATCCAAAAACTCTTACTCAACATGTTAATTGGAACTCTAGAAAACTGTCAAAGGAAGTAAGAAAGGAAATAAATACTTGTCTACCTCCTCAGAGCTTTGGAAGGGCCTGTCAGAGAACTTAAAGCTGGAGAAATTAAGACTAGTTACAGCATAGATGAACCGCAGCGATCTCTGTGTTTCCAGTGGAAGTGAAGTGGTTTTTACCATGCAATAACAGAAATTCTCTCCTGTCGGATTTTGTGCAGAAAATTATCATCCCACCCAGAGGGCAGGCAGAGGCAAATGTCAGTAGCGGCATCATCCCTACGACCAGCTCTGCCCCCATCCCAAAGAGCAGGTCTCCAAGGCTGGGAAGAAGATCTCTCTTTGCACGGCTGTGCTGAAGCTGGGACCTAGGAGGGACGGAGGCTCGGGGAAAGGGCTGCAGGAAGGAGAGGTAAGAGAGGCAATCTGGCAGTTGATGAATCAGTGGGAAAATAAATAAAACTGAAAGTTTTATTCAGAGTAGGGGTCTGCATAGCAGAGCTAAATGAGGGTGCAGCCTTGTAGTCCAGGAACTCTGTTGCTATTGCTTGCAACAGACTGGTTTAGGACATGCTTCCAGATCTGCCTGGGCTGGGTCTGCCAGAAGATTTGTTTTATCCTGCAACAGCAATTGTCTAATAACGAGTTATCCAATATTTATCTGAGTAAATAAAAGCACTCCGCCCTTTGCTTTGGCACCTTGATATGACATTTTTCAAAAGTAAATATAAATAACACAGCAATGCCCCGGTACTAAAAAATTAATATCTCCATATTTTGTGTGTCTTTTTTTTTTTCCCACCAGTAGTCATGCCCTTGGTTAGCTGGAGGCACAATCTTGTCAAGACACAAGAAAGCACCAACCCAAGAACTACATTAATTTTTTAAGCATCCTCAGCAGCACTGCTCGGGTCTCTTGTGCAGAGGAGAGAATATTTTGCATTTGTCCATAACAAGTAAAAGTATCTACATATGAATTCTGAAAGCTTTTTGATACGTAGGTTGAAATAAAATACAATAAATGTTATTTCTAATTAGCTTAACATATTCAAAAACCATACAGTTCAACTAAGAATATTCTCAGCACCCTGGGAATTAAAATAGAAACACCAACAGCAAGTGTTAGTGGCTTAGTAGTCAAGTATCTTTCTCAAGATCGCTGCAGTCAGTGGCGAAGCTGAATCAATAATCTTCTGGATCCTCCAGAACATTAATTGTTCTCAAATTCTTATACCAATGACTGGATGAATTCTGACATAATGTTCTTAATGACATCATTCCCTTGAGGTTATTTGTAATGCATGAGCAGAGGGGCACAATCCCCTCCCTCGACCTGCTGCCCACGCTGCTCTCGGTGCAGCCCAGGACAGGGTTGGCGTTCTGGGCTGCGAGTGCACGTTGCCCGCTCATGTTGAGCTTCTCGTCAACCGACATCCCCAAGTCCTTCTCCTCAGGGAAGCTTTTAATCCCCATATTTCTCAGTAAGGGAAATGCAGTTATTCCAAGAAAGACAGAGACAGCTCAGCCAAGATAATCCAAACCCTAAAATTATCTATTGAAAATAGAAATTGTTATAATATGATCATACAAAAAAGGCTATAAAATACAAAACTGTTGAGGACACTTAGTTGGGTCCTAATGTCTCGGAATGCAAAATGTCATATATAACATATTGATTCATTCATAATTTAATGTGGTACTTAGAAAAAGTGCTTCCTTAGTTGGTGTCCATCAGAAAAGGACTGATTAATAATTTTAAAAAAAGCTCAGCTTTACAATATGTGTAGATGAAAAAAAAAGACAAAAATCACAATCATAAAATGTTACAAATTTATTCACTCATGTTCTAAAGTATTATTAGTGTGGTGTTTGATATCTAGATTGTGCTATTCATATATGTTTTAACACAGCACTTGTGTTTCCTTGATTTTCCTTCTGTCAAGTTCGGATTCAATTGCCTGGGGCGGGTGTAATGAGATAGTATTTTTGGGAAGAGATCTGGGTTCTCTTCCACCTCACCAAGCATAAGAATGGTTAATGGCGTCAGCCTGAAATAAAGATGTGGCCATTACCTGAACAGGTGAAGGATCGTTGTTCTTACACCTACAGTCTTCCTTTCTTATTGTCTCATTTTTGCCTT
Source organism: Haliaeetus leucocephalus (assembly GCF_000737465.1). Classification (NCBI taxonomy): domain Eukaryota; kingdom Metazoa; phylum Chordata; class Aves; order Accipitriformes; family Accipitridae; genus Haliaeetus; species Haliaeetus leucocephalus. Next base: position 5,610,953 of record NW_010972764.1, on the reverse strand, counting down.
TGGCCCACGGTTCAACTCCCACAGTAGCAGTACTGTGCTATACTTTCTTTCATTATTCTTTCATTAACCATCAACTTCGTACAGAAGTAAACTGCTTACATCTTTTGTCTTTTAGGATCAGCAATTGCTCTCTGTGTTTCTCTGGGCACTTCACATTCTCACAGTAAAATTCACCCTAATTTCTTCATTTCTTTGTTTCCTATTAATAAGATGCCCAGCAACGTGTAAATTGCTGTAATCTCATTATGCCACCATCACACTTTTACTGTCACATTTATTCTCCTTTATGAAAGCCACCAGAAAAGAAAACAAACAAAGAAAAATGATCAAGCTATGTTACAAGCCAACAGAAAACAGATTTTCTCCTGCAATCAAGAAATTTTCTATGCTATTGGTAATTAAAAAAAAAAAATGAGACTACTACTAGCTAAAATAGTGAAAAATTCTCTGTTTCAGACTCATCTGTAAAGTGACAATATCTAAAATTTCACTGTTACATTGATATAAATCTGAATTTAAGCTACTTTCCAGCCAGAGGTTTCATCAGAGACACAGAGAGGTAGCAAAATTGTCTAGAGAACAAAAATATATTGCTAGACGTAAGCAGCTTAGTATCAGAAGATAAGCTGTAAGTATTTTGCAACCTTGTTTCTAGCAAATTTAGACATAAAGTGAAAAAAACAACTGGATAAACAACTTGGGAGTAGATACAGAGTTCATTCTGCTTACTTTTTAAGCAGAAAAATGATACTGTGATTTAACTGCTCTCTTGCAAACAACTGATTTTCTATTCTTAACATCTGATCTTTCCTGTCTGTAGCACGGTTGTCCCCCAACTTTTCTTGGCTGAGCTGCTAGAAAAAATGAGAAGGAACTTCAAAAGAAAAAAAAATAATTTATTCCATATAGTTAAATGAGCTGGTGGACAAGTGAAGAGAAGGAGTAACTGATTGACTGACATATATTACTATAAAATAAAACCCCCATATGCAAGTAATATAGTGGGCTGTTTCATACAGAATATCTGATTTTTTTTTTTTATTTTACTACTTGGAAATGACTAGGAACTGAAAGGAAGACTTTTTAGTTTACTAGCCGTACTCAGTGTCTCCAGATACCCTCATGCATTTTGACCTGAATCTTTTTACTCTTAGTTCATTCTTTCAAGTAGGTGATCCATTTCTCTGTATTACTGAGAGAAGAGCATGATATGATGAGCTCTTTACAGTGGTAAACTGTATTATTACTTATACATGAACAGTGTTTGGGCAAATCATGTTACTAGGGCCTCTGGGGTGTTTATAAAATCTCAGTCCTTGCTATTTTTACTTTTTTTTTTTTTTTTTACATGTATTATTGCTTTACTTGGTATTCAAATATTTTTGTCAGACCCTTCTCTGGGCATAATTTGGCTGGTACACTGTTCACAAACAATTCCTTTTTTACAACATCCTATTTTCATTCAAAGTGTGTGTAGTAGTCATCTAGGCTACAAAGACTTCTACTCCATGGTTGGATGGCTGATTTTTCCAAGAAGGTGAAAAAGACTTAAGTGATTTTGACAGCTTAGGACTCCCTTTGTGCAAAATCTTTTTAAAAACAAACAAACAAACCCAAACCCTCTAAGCATTGTTATACAGTGTACTGAAGAATATAAGTAATTTATGTTTTCTGAATAAAGGTATGGATTTTATTCAAACAATGATTTTTTTTAAAAGATCAGTCCAGTCTTTACAGACTCTTACTAAGAAGTGACAAAGACAGGGAGTGCCAAATTCAGATGCATACAATTTAGGATGGAAATATGAGCTTTCTTCTGTTTGCTTTTGAGGTATTTATCACGGAGATGAATTATCAGTAATTGCTTCATATGAGATATATACAGAGTGAAACTTAATTAGTAATTTAAATGTACACCAAATTGGAACATTTTGAATCTCAATTAAAATTAATGGCTGCAATTAATTCAGACTTATTAGTCGCCAACTTGTTCCCCATTCCAGCTGCTGACATTTTCAAGTAAATGAGACAGTGTTTGGTGAATCCATGTCATAAACAACACCATCAAGGGGTGCTGTCAGCTGTTTATTTGTCAGAAAGATGTTAAAACCTTTCCATCTGCCTTCCAGTTGCCTTTATGAGGGATCTACCAATCACAAAAGCTGTCAGATCACTGCCTGCGTAATGTGAAAAAGCTTCCATCAGTCCTAAGATAAGCACAGAGCTGCTGAAATCCTCGTGTTGATTAAATTAATCTTTCTTATTAACATGTAAGGAAATAGAAATTCAGATTTGTTTGCACATGTTTGTCAAGAGGAATAATAATTCGTGTGTATAAAAGTTACAGCCATATTTTTGAGGACACAGGTTCTTACAATAGCTAATTTAAGAGTCATCCTTCTTCTGTCCTTATTCCAAGGGGCAATTTAGTCAGAGGTTTTGCACAGATTTGTTAAGGTGTGCATTTTAACCCAAAACTAACCCAAATCCAGAACTAATGTGAAATTCTTATTTGTCTGGGGAAACATTTCATTAAATATCCATTAAGTCTCACCCTTCCTTTTACATGTCATTATTGCACTACATTCATTTAAAAACTGATGAAACCTAAAGCACAGAGAAAATTTCACCTGATGTCAACTTGAGAGTCTTAGACAAAACCCTTAGTATTGATACCCCACACCCAGTGTTCCAGTGAATAAATGACCTCTTCTCTCCAAAATGAAGGGAAATCTATGTTGAAGCTCTCAGCTTCACTTGGTAGTGCGATATATTAAGATTGTGCTATGCAGCATGCTAAAATCTTGTAAACATGGCAAACTAAAGCTATATCTTGCCATCGTAGGATATTATTTCATGTTAGGTAAAATCTAATAAAATGTTCCCTTGTTGAAAATAACCCTTTTACCTAGGCCGTTGACAAAAATATCTGCTTTTAGCTTACCTATGCAAATGACCTATGCAAAACAAATGACTCCAGGTTAGAACGACAGAGTGAAACGCTAATTTAGAAAACTTCAGTAGGCAAGTCAAGTATTAGTAGGTACATTCAGTGTGTACCAGGATAAGTGCTATTAATGCCTGTTAAGCATATGGCTAGAAAATAACAGATTCTCTTCTTCTTGGTGTGTTCAGATGGGCCTGAAACTGTGCTTGCCATTAGATGAGCTTTGTTTTTCTTTTCAGCTGGCATTATAAAAAGCAGCAAAGTCTGTAAAATTTTATTTTCTAAACAACTACTGCAACAAACTACTCCTCTGGGATTAGGGCATGCTCATCAATCAGCACAGTTAAACCACATACCACAAGAAACTGAACCAGGGCAGAGTCTCTTTTAGTCCTGCAATCTATTAAAACTTATTTTTTTCTCTGAGAGCCTCCTAAATGCTTTGTGGCTTCTAGCTGCAGAGTTTACTTGCCTGCTGCTTCACAGAAACTCAGAGCCACAAAACACTTGTGCTCTTCCTTAATACATGCACAATCCTGTCCCGACCCCTGCTTGATGCTTGCATACTTTTGGAACCTATGGATCTTTCTAACTAGTGCTAAGGCCAGTAGCTGGTATAATAAAAGCTATTGTCTTTACTTATATTTACTTATCCACTTTATCTTACCAAAAACTCTATGAGATACAAATTCATGCAGCAGATCACATTGTGTTTCTGTATTGGAAGCCTTTTTCCAGTTCCACAGTATGAAGAGATCAGAATGCAACTTTACCTATCCTGAACTTGTAGATTAGCAAGGGAATTTTCCAGGTTTAGTGAGCCAGCTCAATGGCTTTCTCTTAAAATCTCTCTCTCTACCACTTAGGTCAGAGTTTTTCCCAAGGCACGTTTTTGTTCCAGGCTATTCACAGCGTACTATGTGAATGACTATATATGATGGGTACAGTATGCCACTATATGATGCATAGTACTGGGATTCCTGACAATTGCTATTCCTTGATTTATTTTATGTTTGAAATTTTGTCCTAATACTTTCTTAATGTATTCTTTTTTAAAAATATTGGTAGGACTTAGAAAGCTCTTGTTTAACCTAATCCTTATCAATGCACAGATATTTTGAGTTTCTTTCCTGTCCTGTGACTTTTACATCATGGCTTTCAAGATAGTAATCTTCAACCTGAAAAAGTGTTTCCAGAATTTCAATATTAAAAGAAGTAAACACTCTTGCTATCTCATCACTAGTATTAGTAAAACTGATAACTATACTTGCTTTATAGTTCTGAATCTTACAGGCTCTGCACATATAGAGGCTAATTTGTTTTATAAGATAATATTATTTCATTGTTTGCAGAAACCTAAAGCAAATTTTAGTCTGCCAGCTAGTTCATCTCCTATGGGCTGATAAGTTATCCAGAGAGATTGTTATGGATAGACAGAGTAAGCATTTGCCTAAGGCATGAGACTTCCAGAGACCACAGAATGGTTACTGCTCCACTGCCACCACTTCCAATGACAAAGCCTGAAAAAGCAGGTGCCAAAACACCATAGAAAGCAGTGGTCCCTCCCAGCAAACCTCGTCCTACTGAGCAGTCTTCCTTTAGCTTTTCCTGAGTCACCTCTTCCTCTGCCTTCTCCTTCCCTTCCTCTAGCAGGAATGTTCTAATAATACTTGGACAATTTTTCTGTACTGCCAAGAAGCTCAGAACCAACTCTGGTACTCTGCTTTCTCACCTTCATGCATTACAGGTAAACTCTAGGGAATGATGCTGAGGAATTTACTCCAAAATCGTAATCAAACAATTGGAGATAAATACAACACTACAATACAGGAGAACACAGTGTAATACTTTTAAAACAAGGGTGAGACTGCATGATCTAAGAATTTTGTTTTACCAAAATAAGGGGAAATACAAAGTTGCCACCAAAGCCGTCGGTTATTCCTAGGACATACAACCAGATATTTTCAACCAAACTCATTTAGAATTTGCCTTCAATACAAAAAAGATGCTTTCAGAACAGTATGTTTGCAAGGTTGGGTTTTTTTCCGCAGTCCCTCTAAAACATGATCGTAAGGTGTATAAAAGGACAGAGGAAACCTCTATTGCCTGCAGCTTCCTTAGCTGCTACACGAGACTTGCTGCTTCAGTAAAACTTTCTAGCCTTCACTAAGACTGCCAGACAGGCATTGTGTCAGATTGTACAGAAAAGAGAAGATGTTGAAACAAACCTGGGAAATAGCATGAGCAAGTTAGACGGCAAGGAGATTTCTCATTAAGAGGGTAGTTACCTTGCCCCTTTTGGAGAATTTACATACGAGTCACTTCCATGTCAGGCTGGTCTCAGCTATCTATAAAAGTCAGCACTAGTACCCTTCTTCAAAACATTCACTGTGCTCTTTTTAAGCACCACTTTCCCTGCTTTGTGCCTAGTGTGCTTCCAAAGGCTAAAGCAATTAAATGGGAAACTTATTTTCACAAAAAGAAATGTCATTGTAACTTAGATTATTTTAAATAAGCACTATACACTTACTGGGTATGTCCTATACCTGTTACTTCTCTCTTATTGGCACAACTCAGCAAAGACAGGCTTAGAAACTAATATTTTCACTCAGAAAATTACATGAATGAATGAAAGGAAAACAGAAAGCATGTACATGATATGTCCATTTTAAGTGAGCTTCTGATCCCCCACTCCATGAGAGCTCAGTATTATTCCAACTGGTCTGACTGCAGTTGTGGTCGGATTTGGAGACAGTCTGAAGGATTGTAAGGACTACAATTTAAAATTTTGGCTGCTTATCTAAAATTAAAGCAAAGACTATAATGGATAAAAAATATGCAATTACAGTCCTTTATAGTTATCTTAATTACCTTATTAGGAGAGAATAAACACGTGACAAAAACCTGATAGAATCTCGGCATCAGTAAGAGTGAAAATACAAACAAAATTGTTTAGACCTTAGTCCCAGTCATCTTTTTAGAAGCACGAAATATCCCCGTTCTCATAGCAGTCTGTAGGAACTGAAGATGCCTCATGCATTCCAAGATCCGTGCAGTCCCACTGCCGAACCATAGCTCTTGAAAGAGGAATGTAAAATGAGATGCAACTTTGGAAACAGAGAAGGCTGAAAGGGTGAGAGAAGGTAATCATATGAATAACAAATCATCAATGTGATAGAGAGACCTGCCTGATGGACAGCCTCAGAAATGCAAAGGACTCGTGTGTGTGATAATGAACTGTGAGTGTTCAATGTGAGGTGACAGCAAAGGAAAGCCAAGGCTTTCCAATTTAGGGCTGCGTATGCAGAGAAATCGCATGACAAAGCAGACAGGCAGCCCTGGCCTCTGAGCATCTCTGGTGGAATAATATTTTGAATACAGGATTCAGTTCAAGAAACTACCTTCCATATAAACATTTATAAACTGTAGGGAATTCAGAGACAACCATGGAGGGGGGAGGAGATGAAGGAACTGATTTATGAGGAAGGAATAGAAAATTTTAGAAAATTCCACATCTCTGGCTTGTCTGGTGCCTGGAGTGAAGCAAGAAATCAACAAGTATTTGAAGGATGCAAACCCAAAGGACAAAAGTGTTATTTAAAAGAATGCGAGAGAGTGTAATAAGAAATGGTGCTGTTGCGATATTGAATAACAATAAAAAAAGTTGAACTGGCTATTTCAAATATATCCCAAGCTCTATTAAAGTAGCGATATTACTTTCCTGAGGGAAATGACAAGAACCTTTTGCTAAATAAAAAAAAAAACACTTTACTTTTTTATACCTAGCCTGGTAAAATAAAGAAGAAATGCAGCTCCTGGAGAGCTGGGCTAACAGACTTGTTTTTCCTCTCCAAATGCTGATTTATTTTATATGATAGCAGCTATCCCTCTATTGTTATTGGAATACATTTTATATTTCAGTATTTGGATGTATTCATACTTTAACGTAATATAAAAAGTTATTTTAGTTACCTCTCCTTAATTCCTGTATCTCCATGACCAAGAAAATTAAGTCAGTTAGTTCTGAAAATGTAGGCAGTAATCCTATTCTAGCAACTTTTAGAATACAATTTGAGATTTATTGTCAACATTTGATTCCTCTTTAGAAATGGCTTCCTCCAAAACTGATTTACTGGTTCTACTTTATATTATATGGACATCAGAGTTCATCTCTCACTAGATACTGTACCCTCATGAATGCTTGAAAAATTATCATATTAACAAGCCTTATGTTCAACAGAGAAATCAACCTCCTTGCAAACCTGAGCAGTCACTGCACATGTATCTGAGTCTGAATATTTATATACTTGAGTATAATAAACTGTACCACAGAGAAAAACTACACTAAAATGTGATGCTTAATAAAAATTTTCCTATTTGTTTACAAAATTATTCTGTAGACTATAATATCTAATAAACGTATGAGTAACTATCCAGGAAGAGCTAAGAAACCAAGCTCTAGATGGGCTCAAGCATTTGGTGATAGTAAATCTAGGTGCAGTTTAAGACCAAAAATGTCAGAAAGGGAAACATGCACTGATGATAGTACTCTAGCTTATAAATGTAATATTCAGCTCTCTTTCCTGACTATGAGGGCCTTAAAGCTAAAAGAAAATAATGCATTGTGTTAATCCTTGCTTCTTTCAGATGTCAATATGATTAATTGCAATACTTTTTCAACACATTCACTTTGTAAGTCAAGCACATGGTTTGTCTTCCGGAAAGTACCGAGTAAATGTCAAAAGATACAGTAGTTCTTCCAACAATAGTAAAATCAGACAACCAGTAGATGGAGGGAGAAGGAAGGGTAGCAACAGCATTCGGAAGACTGTTACGCTATGAGCTAATAGGACATGACGCGTCTCTGTTGTATGGCTTGACACACGTCGTCCTACTGCCAACCATGAATCCAATACCTGTCTAAGTATATCCTTTACATATAGTTCCATGCTATTCTTTGGCAGGTTGTGCTCAACACGAACAATATCACTCAGAAGCTCTAAGGAACGTGGTCTGACTCTTTTTTTTCTAAGCAGTATTTGTTGCAAGAGAGGGAATGCCTGTTCTACTTCCAGGTCTGGTTGAGCTGCAGAAAAACAAGCTGCCTGATGGCCTCATCCTGCAGCCTGGACACAGGGCTAGAGTCTCGAGAAGTGAGAGTGTCTGCTGTCCAAGAATGGTGGCTGAGAAACACAGCGGGAGGAAGCCAGCAGCGCGAGAACACACGAGGGGGCTACCAACAGGACTTCCTAGTAGCAACAGCCAACTCCAGGAAGGTAGAATTAAGTTTTTAGGTAACTTATCATCTTATTCTTGGTCTACAGAACTGTGGACTCGGTTTCCTGGATGCACAAAAGCGAATAGACAGCTTGCATTTGCAAAGTTTTTATTTTACATTATTTTATTTGGAAGTATCCTATGAATGTTGTTGAATTAAGCTTTCTGGACCCTTCTATGCAGTAGTTAATTTTAATTTCCTTTTACAGTTAGTCACTGTGTCTCACATTAATAACTGTAAGTATCAGAACAAAGAAAACATTATTGCTATTTAAAAAAGCTAGCTTTTCCTTTCATACTGAGTTCTTAGCACATTAAGATGACAGATTTCTTTATTAAAAGCAAACACGACTATGTTTCTTACAGTTTCCATGTTTATGAAAATACTCTTGGTACACTGTGGTATAAATTACATCTCAAAAAGTGAACAGTAATTTATCCAGAGAAGCAATAAAACCAGGATATGAGCTATGCAGAGTTCTCCTGGCTAGTTAGTATAAAGTAATTTCAAGTAATAAAATTATAAAATTAGATCTTCAGTTATTAGTAACTGTTTGGGTGCTTGTGTTTGTGGACACTGAGCTTAAGATAGAGAAAAAATCTTACTATTGAAGGGGCAAGATGCTAATTTTTTTTCTGTAAATCAGACAAAGCAGTGAAGACCAAAAAAGTGAGACTCCCCAGACTGCTACTCATTTATGAAATTTTAACCTTGCAATCGAGAATACAGATTTCTTAAGAAAATGCAGCAGTTAACCTGTATATTCTATTAGGATTTATTTAAGGGAAAAGCTATTGTAATTGTATGTTCAATGTAGTACAAACACAACAGTGAACATGTCAGTCCTGACCCAGAATTGATACCGAACCAAGCCTTTGATTTTCTAGGTAAAAGAACACATTTTTTGCCTTTGGTTTCCATGCTTAATAAGGCAAAGTCCTGCAGGCAAATCGGCAGCTGCACACCCATGTAACAAGACTGACATACGCTATTCCACAAGCAATTACATTTTTAAATCATTGGAAGAGTAAGTGGAAATACATAGCTTTCCTAACTTACCCGGTAGGTTAATAGGAAGTCCTTCACATAATTATTATCAAAATATTTCTACCCTATTGGTATATTACTCTGGAGGACTGTTATTATTTAGATGGATCTGGGGAACAGTGTCATCCTAGTCAGGTTATCTTTGGAGCTTGTTGTCCACCTCTTGTACCCTATTCATTTGTTCTCCCAGATCCTGAGTTACTTTACAGTTTGTTGCTTAGTGGTAGCATTAGCTCATGAGCAGCAAATAGACATTGAGAGTGACCACGAAGAGATATTTTTCATACTACCGCTGCGATGACATCTTTGCATGCAAGAGCAGGGAAAAAGAAAATGATCCTAACTTTTCAGCTTTGGGGAATGGAAGACTTTGAGAACACTAGGGGAGAGGAAAACTAGAAATATGTCTTGACAGACACATCTGTTGACATGAATGCAACAACTTTAAAAATAGAGAGTATAAATACTAGTTATTTCTTTGCAAAACCATAAACCAAATGTTTGTCATACATAGCAGATTAAAGAAGGGTGCAAAGATCAATGTAATTTTTTCAGTTGTTTCTTTTTCTTTCTTTCCTGATATAACTTTTCAAAGGAAGTTTAAAGTAATTAAGATGTATATAATAAAAAACTATTTATTTTCTTGTCACTACAAAGTATATGATAGCAAATGTAGGCATTACAAATTTTTGTAAATTACTAGAATAATTAGCTGTAGTCAGAGTTGAATTTTGCAGCAAACCACTTGAGAGTCATTATAAGAATAAAAAAATTGCTTGAAAATGACCAAACAAGACTACATCTGCACTTTATGAACCTGCAGACAAGAACAATTTCTATTTTTAAATGTCCTTTAGCATCTTTTGTATCAGTGGCAGCTTTCTTTTATGCTAAGTAAAATTAGAAATACCCAGGATAGTGTGTTAGAGAACTCCAAGTATAAAATAATTCTTTAAAGATCTTTAAAACTGCCTGAGCGACACTAAATTATTAATAAAAAGAGAAGCTTATATTGCTTATCCAATAAAAATGCTCGTTGTTCAGCTGATAGGTTTGCCTTTTGCACATTGGGGGTAGGGATCATTCTTAGAGAATGACTTGCAAGGGGTGCAGTAAAACACTAAGCAGAAGGAAGAGGAAGCACAGTCCAAATAAAGAACTACTACAGATTTTGCCAGAGACTGTAGCACAGCTAGTCCTTGATTGCCATTTCTTTTCTTTTAACAGATGTATTTCATGGCCATGGCGTGATCATATTTGACTTGAAAACTTTTAATTTCATCCTGTTTCAGCTCCCAGATATTCTGTTTCCTTTTCTACAATGTTTATTTTTCACTGGTCTGGTCCATCAAATTATTCTCCTTCATTCAAATATCTCCTGAAAATTCCCTTATTCCAGTGTTACATCAGTAGTATACACTGTCTTTTATCTTGACCCACCCCTTTAAAAAAATATGCTATGGCAGAACACATTCTACCAGTATCACACAGAGTAGCACTATCACAGCTGAGCCTTTCCTCAGACTACCTCCTTCCTACTTTCTAATAGCTGGATTTATTACATCAGATTTACTTTTCTGGGACAGGAGTCCTCTGTAAATATTTTTTTCTTCTGGACACAGGAGGTTAAGTGTCCCTCCAGTGAGAGGGGTACTAAATTCAGGTTCTCCATATACTAAACATCACCACCTTTGTGCTACAGCATAAGAGGGAAGCAACACCACTTGCTATTTTTAGTAAAAGGAGATATGCGTATTGCCCCTCTCACTCTGAACACACTTTCTGGATTGGCCTGGGGGGAATGCCTATGCAGAGGTTTCCAGCTGAAGGCAGACGGGTAGGATGCATTAAGCTGCTCAGTGCTACCAAGTTGGGAAAGATTTGGAAGAGAATTGCCTGTACTAGTAGAAACTCACTGGCAAAATTTCAAGTGCCTACAGATGCCTAGAGTCACATTGTGGTTTTGAGGACTGTGTCTGATATTTAAACTAGGCACCTGCATCCATCCTAAATCCTTTGTGGATTTCAGTATATACATTTAAATATTACTGGTCATGCCTTCCTTTTTCTGCTGACTTTGCATATAGTCAGGGGAAGAACCCTCAAGTCCCTTGACAGCCTGCAATGTCCTGCTTATAGAACAATGCCATACCTATTTTGTTAGAAAAATCATAATTCAATGTTTGAAAAAAACAATGTTATTCCTACTATATGTTGAGATGTCCAGAACCTGTGTCTTGAGCTACAGTCCCTGTAAAAGTGTAGGTTTTCATTGTGCATATTTATATTTCATTTGTGCAATATTTAAGCAGCGGTTTTACTTTCTTTCCTGATTTGATTAAATGGCCTATAACAGACATATGACCGAATTTCCTCCTTCTATAGCTTTGTTATTTCAGATGCATCACATTTTACAGTTCTGAGTTATTAGTAATTTTAAAAGTGATAACAGTCTTTTTATAAGTCACTTCCCCTTCTCACTTTTCCTTCATTCCCCTTGAATTTTTTTACTACTATGACCTTCCTACACAGCTCAATATCAGGTTTTAATATTATAATCATTGTTACCCTTCCAGTTTCCCCAAAATCACTAACCAAAAGCTGAAGTTAGTTTAGCTTTGGATGGGTAGGACATAAAAAGTAAACCCCAAAAGAGAGTGCCTCATGCGGGAGAACGAGCAGGCCCTGTTTCGAGAGATGATTAAAACGGAGATTGTGCTATTTATGAAGATTTCTGTAATAATCCCCCATAGCCTCCACAGATGCTGCATTTTCATACTGGGAGGTGAAAGAGGCGAGGCACATAAAAGCTTTTCTTATGTCTCTGTAAAATGCTGTTTCATTGAGAAAAAGCTGGTATTGGTTAAAATTAGCAGAGAGACTGCCTTTCTTCAGGTGTGAGAACGTGGTTTTAGTCCAATAAATGCCTCAGCACTAAAAAATTCAACCACTTTAGTGTAATAAATGAATAAAAGGGCAATCATTTCTCTATGATGAAGAAATCAGGAAATTCTGCACAAACACAGTTCTCTAAGAAAACCGCTGATTTAGTTTATCTCATTTGGGTTTTGGAGAATGTGGAAGAAATATTTTTAGACTCATTAAACCCAAAAGTTAAGGTTACTAATACCAGATAGCATTTTTATTAAAGCCAGAATCAGTTCTAAATAAATTCTTCTCATGTATCAGGATCTTCAATGCACCTTTACTGGCCTGATAAATATTAAACTGGGGACATCAGAACCTGACATAATCCTCTGAAATTCAGAAAACTAACTGATAATGAAGTGAAAAAGAAAAATCACACAGTACCATCTGCCGTGATCTTTGCTTAATATGGCAGATTACATTTTATGGCCAGAAAAAGCTCTCCAAAATTTAAAATGTGACCTTCCAATAATGCAGGCTTGTGTCAAAAGAATGAATAGAATTAAGATGCTGCAGGGAAAGAAACTCCAAAATTAGATGCAAAGAAATAAAAAAGAAGGCAAGACAAAAAAAGGTGCCAGCATACAGTTTATAGTAACTGTCTACTTATCATTTTTAATATACAAGATAAGTGGGTACAAAATTAATGAAATCTCTGGATAATTACTACCTGTGATGCAATTTAGATGCTCCCACACTAAACAACATAACTCGAGAAAACAGTTACGATGCTTCTTCTTGGGTATTAGGAAAAAAATATACAAAGAGTGATTCCTTCAGTGCTAAGATTTATCCAGACCTCCATCATAAGAACAATTTTCTAATTACCTTTGATTTCTGAATATGAGGAAAAAAGTTTGTGAAGAAAAAGCAGGTACACCCCATCTTCCTTATGTTGCTTATATCAAAAGAAATTGTGTATAAATCTGACAGAAATATTTCAGAATTCCGTACACCACAAGGAGTGTCAGTGGAAGATAACTGCAACCAACCAGTCAGTGTAAACCCTGCAGCACCTGCGCGCTGGATTTCAGCACAGGGCGAGCAGAAAGCCAATACTAACTTTGTGCAACTTTTTCACTAGGGACTCTCTAATCAATGGTAAGCCAAAGATCAGCTTTTCAAATTTGTTCCCTTAAACAAAAGCTCTTCTGTGAGTTTATTTTTTAGAGGAGAAGTGTCCAGCACTTTCAGGAAAACATGCTTAATTTCTGCATTTTAAATTAGACATTGGAATTTAAGTTGATATATAAAAGTTCGCACACTTCCCTTGTCCATTGTACGTTAACTTCAAATCAGTGTTACTTCCAAAATTTGTTGTGATATCTGTATAACCAAATGCAGTGGGAGACAACAGACACTGTGGACTCGAAAAGAGCACTGAAGTGAGGAGGAAGATTTGCAGGCCAGATAAAGGAGAAAAAAGAGATCTTAATGTATGGTTATGTGGAAGCTGTCACACTAATTTCCCCTGTGCTCTGAGCCAGTGGGGCATAAGCCATTTCTGATCTGAATCATGCAGATGTATTAGTAAAGGCAGATACAATGCTAGTAAGTCCACCCGAAAAATAGACTTTTTACCATGACCATTACTACGTGCTTATATGTTCCTATCACTTTGGAACTGGAGATTCAGAGAAATGGAACTGCTGAAAATCAAACTTGTGGGATGAGAAATGGCTCTTTGCAGAGCAGAGCAATCTGACCAGCATTACAGCTGAACAAAAAGATATCATTATAGAAATAAAGCTGGTGACTATCTAGCTTCTATCTGGCTTGGCTAACACAGTTTGGCTCTGGAGTCAGGGAAGTAGGTATTTGCAGATGAGGAAAACCCGCTTATGCTGCAAAAAATATTAACGATGTACAAGATGTCACCAGGACGCTGTCAATCCCTGGACACACACACACATTGTTCTTTTAAAAACTATTAGCTAAAAAAATGTAGGGATGTATTTAAGCTACAGTTAATACGTGTGATGCATTCATAAAAATATAAAAGTCCTTTTAAACATGCATGTGACTACTGAAAGCACAGAATACTAATATTGAAACAATTCTATAGTACAAATTTAGTGTCTAACTAGCATCAGCGGCCATCACACAATCTACGTTTATTTCAGAACACATATAACTTTAAAACACTAAGTGACCTTTATTTACTCATTGCATAGCTTTCCCAAAGGCTGTGCAAAATAACACCTGCAATTTTAAATGTTTTTACATACTTCTGACACAACTGCACAAAGATCACAAAGTTGAATATACTTAATAATTCTAATTATTTTCATACATGTCTGTATACTTATCATCACCACATATAAACAATATAAATCAATGTTTTTCCTGCGCATGTAATTCCATGTATTTAATTAGAACAATATTATCTGTGGCTCAACACTTCAAGAAAGGATCGAATACAAGTTATATTACAAAGTACATACCCATTTTAAAATAACTGATGTTTTAATAAGATTCATAAACAAGATAATGCTGAACACACAATACCACATTTGACAGTTCAAATTTTGACCTACCTTAAAATGTACTCCCCTACAAAATTAAAACAACGAAACTGCAACTATTACAACTGGAATTATGTTCAACTTGCTTTATTGGGAAAAGAACCACAAAAACCCCCAAACATAAATCCAAATTGAACTATCTGTGATTTTAAACTAATTTTTCAAGCAAGCTTTGAATCAGGCTTTAAGTAATTGAATGAGTTAAAGTTACTTGGAGTTTGAACACTGATATGATTTCCTTGAGACAGTTGTTAAAAGACAAACTTTTGATTTATGTAATTTCAAATAATTCTTTAGCATAACTGTAGCTGTAACTAAACTATCATAATCTTCTCATCAAATAAGATTTATAACCTTCATTTTAATTAAGAATGCTTTTAGCTTAGGATAGTTACTAGTTATTTATAGACAAAATAGCCAGATACATACAGGTGGGGGTATTTTGTGATCGCGTTGGACAATGGGAATAAAACAAAAACAGTTTTAGGAGGAACAGTACTAATTTACACAAGCTAGTATACAAACTAGTAAATAGTTTGCACAGCAATATAGATGTATGAGGGTTTTTTAGATTTGGTAAAATATTAAATATAGTGCACCAATATCTGTTCTAACCTGTATTGCTTTAAACTCAAATTTCTACTCCCCATCAGTGACCATCACTAAACTTGCACATTGGAGATCAGAATTCATGCCTTTATATATTAGACTAACTTCATGCAATGCTTAATTTAACAGTAAAGACAGTAGAGACTGAGTATTGCAGAAGCCAAACACTAAAGGAAAGGCCTTCAAGAAAAGGCAAAGGGAAGTTAGGATCACAACTCCCATTAGGAGTTAATGAAGTAGGTTACCAAACTCCTCTTTAATCAGTATCTCCAACTCGCGTGAATGTTTATGCAAGTACTTTTCTGTGTTTGAAAATCGGCTGTTCCTCATTAACCAAAAAGGTGTTTTAGATTGCTGCAACCTACCACAAAGCAAACAAGTGAACAGAAGAATTAACAGGATACCGCTTTCTTGGCAATTGCAAGAAACATTTGATGGTCCTATTTGCAGATGAATGGTTCAGCAACCCTGTTGGCAGGAGATGCATTTGTTAATTTTTGAAGCTTTTTCTTCTCAGATGCAATTGCACAAAGCAGATTGGTGGGTCTGAACTAGGCCAAATATTGCTTTCTTTCAAAGGAGGAAAGAGTATGTATGTGTGCCTATGCAGGACAGAAATTTTCTGGGAAGAGTTAAATACTAATCTAGTACAATGAAAAAAATTACTAAGTATTATTACCTCATTATGATACAGTAATATCTCCTTTCATTCTTTGGAACTGGTTGCTCTGCAAAAAGCCCAAGTAGGCTCTACGTCTCATCTAGTCACTGTAGAGAATTTTACTAATCTTCTAACAGCACTCAGAATTTAGCTTTCTCTGTAATTTTCTTGGGGTAATTTTTACCTATATTTTTATTACCTTCTGCTGGGAACATGGAGAAACTGCTTTCGTTTAAGGAAGGTGCTAATTAAAACATAGCTATTTATTGAAGTCGGTAAATTTTGCGCCCGGAAACTGAAGCCCATGAAGCCACTTTTGGAACATCTTTGTCACTGATCCATGTGAACAGAAAGCCTAACATCAACAGCAGTTACAAGGAAAAAAAATAGAATAATAACGAAAAAGTGTCAAGCTTTAGTATTTATTATTTTCTAGCATTTTGCTTGTGCTAGTTCTCATTGAAGGTATGCCTTTGGACACATGGATAAATAAATCCTGAGCTTCATATTGCTGTACTAAAGATACGCCATCACCAAAACCACAAAACAATATTGCATCATCTTCTATACTTCAATAAAAACACCTATGTAGCTCTATATGAAGAACAAAATGAAACAGCTGGTAGATATGTAACACACTACACGGTCATTACTTTCTTAATATGAGCCATCAACAACAGTAGGAAGGAAAAATAGCTTCCTAAACTTTTGGCATTCTTACACTGCAATTAAACTAAACCACTTTACTATGAAAACCAAAGGAAAAAAAATCTGGGAAAATGTAAAACAAACAAACAAACAAACCAACCCTTTTATCAAATGAAACTAGAACTAGGACTACAATTCTTCACAAGCTGTGACTTTATAATGTATTAAACATATCCTGCTAGCAGAAAACATTAATTAGAGCTGAACAAAAAAAGTCACAATGAATAATTTACTCAATGAACTTAGCATCTTCTTCAGCTTGCAGTGTGTATGTGAAAAGATAATGATTTCTTCTGTTGCATTTTGGTATTCAAAAGCTCTGGACAATTAAAATTATCTTCTGTAAGGTGACTGGTAAAAGTTAATGATCACACTTCACACTGAAAGAAAAAAGTTTTCTCACAAATAATATGGCACCTTGCATAGATGAACCACACAACATAGCAGGTTTTACAAACAGATGCATTGAACAGAGATAAGAATAATGGAAAATTCTTCCTAAATTCAAAGGGTCGTTATGTCTACATGATAACAGTCTTGAAAGTCCATGAACTCTAAAAGTGATTGGATAGGGAAGAAAAGTATCAAGAAAACTTCGGACACTTCAAAGTAAAAGTGGAAATATTACAGAAAGTAAAATTTAGTTGCTATTTTTGAAGTTTATCACAAAAATCTCTTCATTAGACAAGACCTGTACTGAGTCACTTTGAAAAGCTACAGACAGAATATACAGATAGGCACTTGATGATCCAATTGCTGATTAATTCTCTCAGGTAATCTGTTTTCTCTAAGTTTTGCAAATTCACAGATCAGAGGTTATTAAAATGAGTTCCCAGGTCCTTTTAGTAAATTGGCCTTTAAGATACTACAATTTTAGATGTTACTCTTACCATAGATTTGCAGAGTAGATGAACACACAGGGAACCTATATATTATGCTCAAACAGCTATTTTAAGAAAGCTGTTCAGACAGGGCAGGTTCCCTCTATAACACTCCCAGGAGTCCCTCTTTGGGAACCCGACCCTAGCAGGTTATCACTTTCTTTCTCAAAACCATAGAAAATATGTATGTTCAGGTCCCATCCTGGCAAGGGTCAGATGTAGAGTGTGTACCTGGATCGGGGTATGCTTGTGGTTCATGCAATTAAATACATCCTAACAGAATCACTTTACCACAGTTAGCTATTTTCAGCCATATTCACAAAGCCTGTTACTTTTTAATTTTCCTTCCTGCCTACTGTTCAGGAGAGAAACGTTAGACATATGAAGGCATAAGACACTAGTTTTCCAATATCAAAAAACTTGAAAATGTTAAGAATGTTCCAGTTCAGTAAATATCCACTGATTGATTTCCAGCGGAAGCCAAGACAGCATATTTTAAATCTGAGCATAATCTATTTATGTTTAAACTGACAGTTCTTGTTATGACTTGATTTGCTAATACGTAGCTGTTTAAATCCGGATTGGTGCTTGGCTTTTTTCTTTCAAACCTACTACTGAACATCTTTGTTTCACAAATGCAGACAGTGTCAATTCCCAACTGATGTGGCTGGACACTACTAGCAAGTTAAGGGTTATGTTTCACCTATGGAAGTTGTCATAGATTTTTTCTTTCAATAGCACATTTTATTTCAGCTTTTTTTTTTCCTCTCAGATTTCATCATTTGTCCATCCAAGCGGGCAAACTAAATTCAAGGACTTTCCTAGATCAACTTTACTTTTACTACTACTTCTACTGCCCAGTCACTGTTCTATTTATTTCTAAAAGTTGTTTTTTATCCTGACATCTCTCAAGCCTATATATTCTGCAGGTAATATCTAATCAGATTTCTCTAACTTCCCTCTTTCTGTGATAACTTGCTTCGCATCTCTAAAGTTTTATGTTATGTACATTCCTCAATTCCCTAGTTGCTGCTGTCTAGTAAATACCAACATTTTCCTACTTTTTCCTCAAGGCCCTCTCACCACATGAGTTTTTTGCCATATTTTTTTCCTTGGGTCTTGCCACTACCAATAAGCCACGTGAAGCAGATACAACAAGAAATAAAAAATTGAGCTTTACCCAACAACATTTCCTTTCATCAGATCTCTAAATATAGCAGGTCTACACCAGTCCTTTGTGTCAGGCATGCAACCATGGCAAGAATATATATAAAAATAAATCCAGTTTGGACATTACAGAGACAGGTTTTAACTTCTTAGTTATTGACTCACCTCCCTTGAATACTGAAGCCAATAAGCATTTCCATAGTTCTGCAGCCCATGATCTTAGAGTGCAAGGCTTCAGGTAGAAGATTCTTTCAAAGGACTCTCATTAGAACAAAGCACAAAACATAGTTTAATGCCATGTTTCCTTTACCTCAACTGCAAAGCCTTTGAGTGGGTGTTCACACTGCAAGGAAAGAAGCCTGTCTTTCTATCTTTGTATCCAACCTAGGCCTGTCTGCGGGGGCAGAGGGGAGAGATGGGGAGAGGAGGGAGAAGAGAAGGCTCCGGGGACACCTTGTTGCAGGCTTTCAATACTTAAAGGGAGTTATAAGAAAGGTGGGGACAGACTTTTTAATAGGGCCTGTAGCGATAGGACAAGGGGTAATGGTTTTAAACTAAAAGAGGGTAGATTCAGACTAGATATAAGGAAGACATTTTTTATGATGATGGTGGTGAAACATTGAACAGGTTGCCCAGAGGTGGTAGATGCCCCATCCCTGGAAACACTCAAGGTCAGGCTGGACGGGGCTCTGAGCAACCTGATCGAGTTGAAGATGTCCCTGCTCATTGCAGGGGGGTTGGACCAGATGAACTTTAAAGGTCCCTTCCAATCCAAACTGAGACCAGAAGGGTACCGATGGTGGCACTAGCATGTTGTGAACAAGCAGTGAGTAGATCTACTCACAGCAGGCAAGACAGCAGTGCTCATAAGGGAGGGAAAACAATGAAAAGATAGAAGCAAGCCAACCGTCTTCTCTAAATGGTAGACCTTTTTTTAACATGAGAAGGGAGTGGAGAGTGGGGATTGCCTTTTTAAGCAGATTATAATCTACCACAGGGCACAAAAGATAAATTGCAAAGGTATTGCTCAAAGGAATTCATCAGCATCTCCCCACTAAGCCTGCAAATTGCACTGCTAAATACAGCAGGCCAGCAACTGTTCTCTGCCCATAAAGCCAAATGGTGACATTGAGCTTGTGTCCATATGGTTACAGCCTCCCCTCCTCTCCTACCAAAGACAGATTTACCTTATCTATATTGCCAGCTGGGAACAGCCCCTGCCCTATTCTCTTCCCCTAAATCATGCCTGGGCACCGTTTCAGAGCATGCTATTTGGCACAGACTGAAACCACACCAGCGTGAGTGCTAGCAGAGCAGCCGTAGAGACACACGCAGGGCAGTACCCCAGCCAGAGCGTTAGTCCTGTTTTCTTTATGGGGTAGGCATAGCTGAAATGTCTGAATCTGGGGTGATTAAGCCTGATAAGGAATAAACTACTGAAAAAAATGTAGAAACCCGATGCAAGCAGCTCATGCTGGATTCGTAAAGCACTGTTTTCCACAGTATCTATTACAGGGCTGTATCTCAAAATTAATGGAGCAGAAAGGAATGAGATAGCAAATATAATTGCTAGAAACTGTTCATGGGTATAGGATTCTCTAAAATATTTACATGCCTGTTAGATTTCAACTTAACATAGTTTTTTATGGTTCATATCGTGATTCATCTATAATCCAAGTATTCTTGAGTCAACCATGATCAGCCTTCAAATGAGAGACCAATACCTTTTTAGCTCAAGACATAATGCTTCTGTTCTACACTCTAGAGGCTCTAGTTCATTTTCCAAAATGTTAGGCATCATTCAGGTGACATATTCACTCCAATTTTTAGTATCTTCTAGCATTAGTTTACATGTTAAACAAACAAACAAACAAAAGGACTGCCAATATGTTGCCTACCATCTTCCAAATGTATCGAATTTATAAAACTTCTTATCTTTGCTCCAGTAGGAACAAGATTTTTTTTTTTTTTAATCTGTGAGATTTAAATTTATTTACATGTGTGCTGGTATTTGTAATTACCCTGAGCTCTAATATATCTGGCTTGCATTCATTTTTCTTGTAGCAGCAGAACCCCCCATATTCTGTGAACTCATGGAATAGCACTTCAAAGCAAAATGCCCAGATAGCTTTGGAAAAGGCAGGGACTAAACACAGGAACATGAATGGGATTTCAGTGGGGAACAAGCTTTGAGGCATGGGTATAAAATGTTCACAAGAACTTGTATTGCTAATTAGACTGGGTTCAGAAGCAGGTATGAAAATATATGATCAGCCATTTCATATTTCATTGCAGTGGAATGAACTTATTCTGTGAATAAACAGACTTGAAATGATACTAATTTAACACCTATGAGAGTACTACATTTAGAAGTGTAATACAACTAGAATTTATTTGCAATAACTAGAAAGTAAGCAGGAGGTATGTCACATTAAATTAAGCTTACAATTATGAATGTTCTTAGGAGTTACTAAAGGTTGATTCTTTTTTTCCCAGTGGGGTAAAATGAGTATAGGATTGTGACACTGAAGAAATAAGTTATTTTAATTCATACATTTAGAAGAGAGGGAATGAAAATATTCTATTCTACAGTGACTATGTGAAAGATTTTCACATCAATAAAAATAAAAAATAGCATCTAACCCTAAATATCTTGCAAATTTCTCATTTGAGTTATCTTTTAACTAGTGCGATTATGACACGTTTTAGAATTTGATAGGTGCCAGATGATACGTACAATAATTTAAAAGGATTATAAACAAATAAATACATACCAATAAGCAAGAATAATTAGACTAATATGCTCAATTTTTTTTTCCAGAGCTTATTAAAACCAAAACATTACAGTGATCAAATTGCTGCCAAAATTAATATTAAATGAATAACAATAATCAAATCAATAAACAAGTATTCAAAATAAAGCCCCACAAAACTGATATTAGAAAGAATGAATGTGCTTTATTCTTGTCCTGGGAGAATTTAAGGTATAATCTATTTCTTCTCAGTCTAAAGCTGGTATTTGCAGCATTACTTGAAAACTTTTAAGACACCTGTAAAGTTCCAAAGTTTGATTTGTCAGTAGTGTTCTGAGGTTGTGAGCATAAAAGAGGTAATATGTGTTAACCTGTAATCAAAACATGAGAGATTTAATTTTTGAGGGAGAATTCCTGCCCAAATGCACCCGTGTTTGTACAGCAGAACAAAATGATGCAGATAACACTTGGTGACAGCCACTGTGTAAAAGTTTCAGGCAAAGTTTTACTTAATTTTATTAATTTTTGTTACCTTAGTTGTAAACATTGTAACTGCTGCTTACTGTTCACGTTCATAGAACACTTAACGGAATACTTTATCTCAAATCTTGCTTGATAGTAGGCCTAATTTTTAGGTGGAACAGGATGCTATGCAGGCTGCTACCAAACCAACAATTGCACAGGGCAGAATTTTTATACTGGTTTTGACTGGGATGCAGGTAATTTTCTTCATAGCAGCTGGTATGGTGCTGTGGACCAAAACAGCGTTGATTACACATCGATGTTTTAGCTATTGCTAACTAGTGGTTGCACAATGCCAAGGCTGTTTCTCACGCTGCCTTGCCAGTGGTGGGGGTGCACAAGAAGTTGTGAGGGGACACAGCCAGGACAGGTGACCCCAATTGACCCAAGGGATATTCCACACCATGAGACTGTGCTGAGCAATAAAAGCTGGGGAAGAAGGAGGAAGGGGGAATGTTCATGGTTATGACATTTGCCTTCCCAAGTAACCGTTAATGTGATGAAGCCATGTTTTCCAGGAAAGGGGCTGGACTTTTGCCTGCCAATAGTAGTGAATGAATTCCTTATTTTGCTTTGCTTGTGTGTGCAGCTTTGCTTTATTTATTAAACTGTCTTTATCTCAACCGACAAATTTTCTCACTTTTACCCCTCTGATTCTCCTCCTCATCCTGCTCTGAGGGCAACTGAGCGAGCAACTGTGTGGTGCTTAGCTGCTTACCAGGGTTAGCCCAGAACACCTTTATATGCTGCTTGCCTGCCTGTCAAAATGTGTGGTGAGCAGTTTAAGAGCTGCCAATAAAATAAAATAAAATAATAGGAAAAAAGTGCTAATCAAAACTTTTCTTCCTTCAGTCTCGCTGTTGTCTCATTTGTTCCCCCTCAATCCCTTTATATACCAAATGCCTTTCAACAGGTTCTTAGCACAATGGTTACAATTAAAACATTCACAATAACAACTTTTGAACAAAATATATTTCAACTCACAGTAGTCCACTAATTAATTTAATGACTTAGCTTTTCTTCCATGAAACTATTTAAAGGTTGTCCCCACATCAAAACCTGAAGCACTAAAACAGGGAAACATTGGAATTCACTCCAAATGTACAAACTGGAATTCATTCATTTCTGGAGGTCTGTAACTATGAATCTTGTCAATTATCTGGAACTCAGTTCTGGAGAGTGAGAGATTCTGGTGAGTCTTTCAAGCATGTGTGAAATTCCCATCTTCTGCAGACTAGACAGCTCAGCCCATTTTCACCTTTTATTTCAGGATGATGTAGATGCTCTTGATAATGCAAGCATGAGCTAACTTACAAGTCTGCTTTATGGGATCAATTGCTTTGTCTTTGGACTTGCCTTTGTGGCTTTAGAAATAATGAACAGAATCAAAATATTTTGACTAATGTAGCCCAGTTGTCTCACAGCAGACAAGTATTGACTGTAAATAAAAGAGAAATAAAGCTTCATGACAACAATTATTTTTTTTTTTTACCACAGTTAAGTGATTTTCCAATAGTGCTGAAAACAATGTGCATGGGCTTTTTGTAAAGAATTCATCGCGTCTTTCCAGCTGATATGACTGACATAAGAAACAAATGTATTACAAATACTTCATGACTTATCAATGCTTTTCATTTAGGCTTCCTTTTTGTGTCAATTGCTTCACTGCTTTTAGTATTTCTCGTGATATCATGGGCCATTTGCCAACAAAGAACAGGGGAGGTAAAGGGAACTTTAACTTCTGATCGTTTCTGACTCTCAAAGGGAGCTTTTGTCTTCATATGATTGGAATAGGTTCTACTCATGGTTAAGCAATTCAGTGTTGTAGGCATAATTCACATTTTTCTGCACAAACAGGATTAACAGAACATAGAGAGAAGAAACTGACACTTACTAAGTGTCAAGTGTACAAGTACTTACTAAGTCCTGCACTGGGAAATTAATGGTGAGTCTTAAATACAGAAAAAATGTATTCTTCAAAACAGGAACAACAGTCCCTGCCACTATATGCTTTTTTCCAATTGCATATTTTGAATATTCATATATGTCATTTATGTATAATAAGAGAGTAAAAGGAGTTGGAGACCTTCTGATATCTGGGGTTCAGCAAATATTTGTTTTCTATGAACTTGATTAAAGTGATACGAGACTTGAGGGATATGTCATGGTTCTGTTTATTGGCTGGCCAAATACTTTCTTTTGTATGCTTCTCTGAAAATATCTCCCTTACACCTGACAAACCTGATAAGAATTATTAAAAACTGTGTATAAGTACTTTTTTCCAAAGAAAATCAAGTTATACAATTATGAATTGACTGCAAAGACTAATTGATTTAAGTCTCTTCTAAGAAAGAATAAAAGAAGGAAAGAATAAAAATTTGCATAGTCATTTCCATCACTAGCATGGAAAATTCTAAAAATTTATTTGCATCTAATTCATAAAGAGCAGATACCATATTGTGAATTAAATGAGGAAAGAATTACAATAGGTGAATAACATGAAGAACTAGATGAAGTTCACTATTACTACTCAATATATCTCAAAAGCTTCAGCCTGGAGGATGACAGTCTTTTAAAATGGTTTGTTTCTGGATTTATTCTTAAGACTTTAAGTCTGACATGATTATTTAGAGCATCTGTACTGTAATCTTATATTCCAGATTTTTAAAAATTAAAAAAATAATTATATGATATTTTAATGAAAAGGCAAAAAAAAGAAGCAGCGTGTCTCATTTTCAGATGTGTCCACATAATAGGATTATACAGAGTGCTGTCCAATTCACTCCATATGAACCAACACAATCCTTTATTTCTCCAATCATATCCAAAGTTGAAGAACTATATCTCTCTTTCATTAATATTTACATTATTGGGTATGAATGATAATTAAGAACATGGTGGACCCAAGGCAGTAAGTTTATCCTTTGCTAATAGTTCTCTAGAAATTTGATTACTGCTGAGCCAGAGATTTACCCTGAGAATTTAATAAGAAGTTTTACTTGAATACAGGTCTATACAGTTGAATCTACAGTTTCACTTTTTTCCAGTTTGCTTTTAATTTTTTCTTTATTTCTTTATTTATCTGAAATCTCATCTTCTTGTTTCAAACAATTATCTTTAGTTATTTTTATCTTTAAATATTGAACTTGAATAAAATCTGTGTTAGGAATTTGCAGTTTAAAGAAATAGTGTCATATCTGAAAAATTAAAGTCTTCTCATATTAATAACAGAGAAAATTTGAAGTACACAATTGAGTTTAGCCATTGAATTTATTCTGGGTGTGAATGATTGTATTCAAGATCAAAATTTTATTTTAAATGTTTCAATTCTTAGTGTTTTCACTAAGTACTACTTTTTGCCATTTCTAAGGCATTCAGTTTGAATAACGCTGAAGAATTATAAAAGAAATAGAATAATTACTCTTTCTCTTATGGTCTCAAACAAGCAACAAGATAAGACACAAGCATATTCTTCTCTAGTCAGATCTCCTGAGAAAATAAAAATATAATGAAAATATAGCAAGTTTGCTCAGATAAACCAATCCCCTTCCATAAGATTAATTTTCTTTGAGGAGAAAGAAAAAAAAAAGAGCTATGTCTGTTCCCAATGTTATACGTTATCTAAATTTTATTCAGAGTATCTCCTATTCTTCTCCAGTTAAAATACATGATATTGTACTACTTCTTCTTAAAGAACAATGATGATATTCCAGCTTCTAATCCTCTTTTTTACTGCTGGAAATCTTCTCAAGTCTCCTAGTGAACCCTAGTGTGCTCAGCTTGCCACTTCGGCAGGAGTGGAAGCAGCAGAGGTGGTGGCATCAACTGGAGAAGTGGTTTAGGCCTGTTTATATCCCATTAGCAATAATGTCACATACCAGTTCTGCTGTATGTGCTATGGTATTTTCTCTCGTTCATGTAAAATAGAAAGCCTGTATCAGATTAGATTACATTGCATTTCATTTTCTACTGGAAAACTTCCAGCTAACACTCTGTTCAGATGATGGTTTTATTCTGAGTGAACATACTAGTTGGACTGGACAGCGCAATATAATGATCTTGTTTAAGAAAACTTGCACATGCGCTTTAAGTTGTAAACTATATTGGAGTCTATCACAATGTACTCTATATGGGTATATATATTATACAGAATCCCTGTATAAAATTGAATGTGCATTGAATGAAGCAATGTTGAGGTAGTCCATGGATTGTTCCCTGCTGGCTGAAGGAGTACCTTGGGGAGCAGGAGTAGAATGACTTTATAACTTACATGATGTCTACTTTCTCCTTACATTATCGTTGTGTTGCATCAATGTCTACAAGACTGAAAACAGGAAAATGCTTTCGAGTTTGTAACTATCATAAAAAATAGTCCATGGATTTGTAAGGACAGATAACTAAATACTGACATACCAGAAATTAGTAGTATTTTGAGAGTTTTTTTCTATTCTCTTAGTTCCTTTGTTACTATACCATATTTCTTTTCTCACTCTTACAAAGTCTAATTAATTGATATCTGTTGAAATAAAGGAAGTTATACATATTATATGTATTACATATACATATTATTATTACATTACATAATAGGCACCAAATATAGAGTATAAGTGCAGAAACACCCACTGAATGAAGGCAAGATTTTCTTTTTCCTGACCATTATTACAGCAGATATTCTTCTGTAGAAATATCATCTATCGTTATGCGTTAAGGGATGTTACAAATGACCGTCATCTCCAGCAGCTCTAGGGCCTGGGGATCCTCTTGCTCGGCCGCTGGGACCCAGCCCAATGCACCCAAAACCGTGAAGGTCTCTGTCCCGGGCGGGCGGACTTTGCTGCGCCTGCCTTGTTTGGGGGCTCAGTCGGCAGCGGGGCTCGGTCCGCGTGCCGGAGACACAGGGTCACACACACTGCCCTGCGGGTAGGACGCACGGTGTAAGGCTAGCAGCAGGGTGGCCGCTGTGAGGAGAAAGGCGAGGCCGCCCCAGGCCGGACCCAGCCGGTTCCCGCCAGTTCCAGCCGGTTCCAGCCGGTTCCGGCCGGCTCCAGCGGAGCCCCTCAGCCTCGGGGAAAGCCTGGGGAAGAAAGGGCAAAAGGGCTGAGGGAAACGGGGTGAGAAACAGCCCTGCCAGCCCCGAGGAGAGAGCGGGAGGAGGGCAGGAGGTGCTCCAGGCCCCCCTCCCCAAGTCTGTTTTGCCCATGATACGGTAATTGATAAGCGATCTCCCTGTCTTTATTTCGATCCACAAGCTTTTACATCTTATTTTCTCCTCCTGTCTTGTTGATGAGGGGGGATGAGAGAGTGGGGTGGCCCTCTCCGAAGCTGTGTCTGGAGTTTCTTAATGGCCTATCAGTTAGTGACTGGAGGCTTTCAGTCTCTGACAATGTCTCCTTTACCGCTCTTTTACTAAGTTTATGTCTCCACGTGGTTCTGGCTATCACCTCCCTCTTTACATATTATCGCTTTTTGCACTGAAAAGGTCCTTGATTGGATAACCTTAATGAAGAAGAAGCTCTCACCTTCCACTTACCCTTACATCATGTTCTTCAGCCTATGAACAAAATACTAACAGTTGTATAAAATTATTTTTTCTTTCATGTTTTTTAGAACTTTGCTTTGCATTCTGTTCATACATCATTGTGAACACAACAGTTGTTACAAAAGGGTAGCTTGATGAATGACCCTCAAATATGATGTTTCATCAATAATCACACTTACGTATCGACTGGAGAAGCCTTTTGAAGGGTTCACACTCCCAACCTGTCTGCCAGCTGTTAAATGTGCATAGGTTAAGTAGATTTAGTCCTATGTTTTTCAACACATGCATACATATCTGTATAAACAACAACACTGAAATCTTTCAAGGCAATTCGTTAACTTCAGAGGTGTCCTATTGGCACCAGTTGGCAACAGATTGGCAAGAAAAGGAAGAGAGAATAGTTTTAGAGAGGTTACCTGCCCTCCAGGCAGAATGACCTTCTAAAAACCTTTATTCTGACAAAATCTTATTTCTTTCTCTTTTTTTTTTTTTTACTTCTTTTCTTTCTTAAAATAAACAAACGTCCTAAATTTAGATAAATGAGAATGAGTCCCAAAGATGGCCATCTGAACACCTAAAATTCTAAGAGCTTGAAATATCTCAAAACAGAGACATAAATAGGCTGATCTAGGCCAACTTCTAATACATTAAAATGTAAATGTTATACAATGCTGAGGGCTTATCTTAACAGAGACAACTATTCAAAATTCTACACAGAACTTTTGACAACATAAATCTTTTAAAAAGGTCGTGGATATCTCCTAAAAAAACCCCAAACATTAATTCTGTTAAGTTTAGAATGTTTGTAAATGCAAGTAGCTTACCAAAATTCAGGTTTTTATCTGTGTGTCTTCATGATCAGTAAATCATTTATTTTACTTAATACCATTAGGAAAAGGGTTTTTCTTCTTTTCTGTTTTCTTTTTTCTTTTTTTTTAATTTCCATGCAGGTATCTTTCAAAAGCATAATTACAAACTGCCAGAAAAAAGACCTGTTCTGAAATAAAGTTTGAGTGACTACAGATTTTAGCCAAGTACCTTTAGATCTTGAGATGGCAGATTCTGCTAACATATAGAAAATAACTAGCCTCTGGTAATAAAGACAGTTTACCATTCTAAAGAAAATAACTTTGGAATTTGATTTTAACAATTTTTCAGATTATTAAACCAGAACACTTACTGCAACAGATTCATTTGCAGCAGTACTTTTTGGCACCTCAGCAAAAATTAGCTACTCCAAAGTATTTAAGATCATTTTCTATCTTCTCTATAAATTTTACAAAGACTGATATGAGACTAAGAGAAATTCCCAAAGACAAATTGCCAACCACTGCAAACTACAGATCAAATTTAGATTTCATTTGCACCAGGGTAATGACACAATAGCATTACTGATTTAAAAAAAAAAATGAAATATTCTAAAACAGTCTTTGTTTTATATTCTGTGTACTTTAGGAATCTCATTATTTGCCACACATTTCTTAATATCTTTGGTTAGATCTCTTGGTGGCAAAGAAGACAGAATTTATGGGCAATTTTCTATTCTGTTACAAAGTATTTTTTTTAAAAGGAGTTTCAAGAAGGTAAACTTGAAGCACATTTTTCATAAAGAAAGAACTTTAATTAGAAAGGACAATTAATAGGAAGCTTCTGTCACCAGAGCTGAAAAGTAACACAGTAATATTTCATAAGGAAATAGTATTTTTTGCTTTGTATCTTGTTCATGAAAAAACAAATGACAACAAGAAGAGTCCTGGGTAGAAGATATTGCAAGTGGAAGCAAGAGGATGATAATTGTGAGTGAAACCACAAATCCAGTTACAGAGCCTGAAGTGGAGTCATCAGTGAAAATATAAGGTGTAAATATTATTATTTACAACTTCATTTAGGTTTTGGACAGATGAAAAAAAAATCCTAGAGCTTTCTTATGTAAAAATCCAAATTACGTTATGGAAATAGTAAAACGGAATTGTAAAGTACATTCTCTTTCCTTGGTGCATCTGTGATGAGAGGAAAAAATACATGCCCAAGTACAAACCTAATATACAAAAAATGCACACTGACAGGTGCCTACTAAATGCAGAAGAAAACAGACTTCTTTCCCAGCACAACTGACAAAAAAAAAAAAATTGTTTCTTAAATAGGCAGCTGAGCAGAACAAAGAAAAATAACAGCTGCAATGCAGTTTTATCAAAGAATGACAGATTAGCAAATTGGAATATAGCATTCAAATGTGTAAAATGAATTACAACATTATCTGTTTCTCCAAATGGCCACAAGGCAATGTATAGATTGATAGTGACTAGAAATACATATTAAATATGATTACTTTTATCTAACAACGTTCAACAGCTTTTCTGACCAATAAAACTGATTTGAATGTACTGCCAAAAATCCCTTGTGATTCAGAATGAGATTTTGTTGCATTAATGTAATTTAGTAGCAACATTAAATTTCATAGTAAACCTCATTGCAAACATCGAACCCACACTTTTGCTTCAAGGAAGAAATCACACCTTTCCATATATTAGGTTATAGATATTTTTGTAAGTTTAGGATACTGCCATACATCAACAAGAATAGTGTGAATGTTTTGAAACATTTGACTTAGACCATCATGACTTCAAGGTCAACTTTATGTGGCACATACTTATGTAAGTTTCTATTAAAAACTAAATAAACAGACTAGAGAAGTTCACCTATTACCCACTAGGCTGCAGTCTGAGTTAGTCAGATATTCTGGTTTCTCTGAAGTTGCAAACTTCTTTTATAAGTAGGATGGAAAACACCTCATAAAAATTTGGCTGCTGTAAAGGAGAAGCCTTCCAGGGGACATCTCATGACTGAGCCAGGAATCAAGCTGGTAAATACTTGGGCAAATGTCAGAGTATAAATGAAGAACAAATTAAGTATTTTTCTTCACTCTTAGATTGCCGTTTAAATGGCCTAGAACAATTTTAAAGAAAGACAGATTACGCTTACCAATTATAAAGCAACTTCTAAGAGAGGATCTCAAAAGACCTGGTGGAAGTTTCCAATAACGCCTCTGGAAGGGATTATTACTGCATGACTTCATGTACGTTTGCAAAGAGGGATAATGAACACAGAGACTAAGTATTGTCTTGATTCTCTTTTTGTTCTTATTCCACTCAAGAAATGCTATCAGAATTCAGATTCACAAAGCAGGTCTGAAATCACCAATTTTTCCTTGTCCTCTGACTATAACAAAATAGCCTCCGAGTTCTGTAATGCTAGGTGTTAATTACGTGCTGCAATGCAGTACCTACATACTCTGAAAGGCAATATTGCCTTTGTCATTAGTGACTGATTACCCAGTTCTGCCTGTGTTTGAAAGAAGTTATTTCCTGAAATTTGCTTTGCAATTCAGCTCATGTGTCTGCTCATTAGTTTCCTTCAAGCTGCATCATTTTGCATGCTTTATCACAGACAACAGAAATGTAATGCTAGGAAAAGCCTTCGCTGAAATACACTTGGTCAGCCCTGCAGTATTCCCATCCAGGCCAATACTGTCTCTGTCCCTCAACACAAGCTTTTCCTAGGCAACAGCTGCTTTGAAGTAGTGAGTACGGTATCCTGAGTCCTGTTCAGTGAGCACCACATACCTCATTTGAGCCTCAGAATGAATCATTTTTTTGTTATTCCTTCAAGAGACAACATCAGTCTACCAGCACCGCACCTCAACGGACATGGCTGCCTTGAGCACCTGTGGTGAGTTTAGCAAGGTGATTTTTCAAGCACAGCTATCAAAGGTAACTGATACTCTGTAAGTAGATGTGCATGTGTTTTACCTCTGCACTGAGTCTCCAGCTCTTGTGCATTAATCACTTCAAGTCTAGCAATTGTTTTATACCTGTTTACTCTTTAGGGCTTATCTTTGCAAGAAAAACCTAGAGGCATTATTTGAACTGAGAGGTTAGTTTTCCCACCATGAAACCCAAAGATGAGCTCTTTGAGATTACATACACTGTACCAAACTACCAGTTTGTACTTCTTTAGTATAACGAGCTGAGGCTAAACAGCTGCCAGGCACTAACAGATGATGAAGTTAGAGGACCAAGCTGGGATTATCTGTGCTAATGGAAGCACTAAAAAATTTAGTTCAGGATTTTTGCTAAGAAAACAGCAGGGACACAGAATACAATTCAGGGAAATAACTCCATGCTATCATAGAGGCCTCATCACAAGATAGAATGAGTTGCTCTCTCTGGAAATACTGTTTTCGCTCCATTACAGGAGAGGTAATAGTGGCACCTAAATGTAGGTTGTAGACACTTAATTTCAGGAAAATGAATCTACTTATGAAACTAAAGGCTAAAACATGTCTCATAGGGCTAAAACTAGTCTCATAACTGAAGTTATTCTCTTGAGGATTGGACAACAAACTTCTTGAGTAATGATTGAAATCTTCAATTACCTGTATTTTGAAGGCTAGATTTAAATCACTCAGCGTTGCTCAAACTTTTTTCTTCCACCTACTCCTCTCAATGCTTAATATGTTTAAAACAAAGAAACCTAAATAGAAAGGTGTGACTTCTTACACAAAGCCAGCTATACCCTTAGCAACTACAGTCAACAATTCAGCAATATCTCATAGTACCTCTCTACTCAATAATACACTCTACTTTTTGCAACAGTGACTTCTAGACTGTTTCTGTATTGTAAGGTGTTTTGTTTGTTTATTCTGAGGGTTAATTATAAATGTCACCCCTAATACAGAAGACAAATATTGTATCTATTTGCAGTATTATTATCTACTTAACTATGTTATCAACCTCACCTATTTTAATAGTGTTCTCCATAGCTCCCGGGAGGGAAATTCTCATACAAATGTTTTATACAAATAAATGAGGTATGAAAAACATAGACGGAACTTCAACATGTGGATGATTAGTGTTAACTGTTAGGGCATAGGCTACTCAACAGCAGAATTTCTGCAAATTTTGAAGCAACATTCAGTACCTGTGAACAAATCTTGGCATTGAACAAAAAGCTCAGGGTGCTTACTTGTTCTGTTTCCACTGATGGGTTTACTGTGTGGACCACTGCAACAAACAGCTGAAACCAAAGTTCACAGTTATTCTAAGCAGCCTTATTCCTAATTAAGTCTGGGGACCCATTTGCAGCCTACAATTGTGAAAGAAAGAACTGCTTGCGTGCTGTTTGTGATTGACTAGGTATGGGCTGAATAAGAATTCTACATGCATAAATAAAGCACATTATGCTAAGAATATTACATCCATATTTTACAGTGCTGATTTGTTCTTCAACACAAATCCTATGCACAAGCAAAGTATTTCAGGATTTCCACCTCAGCCTAATATATTTGCCTTTTATATCTGCCAGGTATGAACTGTTAAAAACACTGATTCAATGCCACAGTTATTTGCTTGACCACCAATAACTTTCAACTCAACAGAGCATAAATACCTTCTCTTATTGAGGAGTACTGAAGACCAAAGACTTCTAAATATGTTTTCTATGCTGCAGAATACATAAGTGTATTTGTGAAGCTATGTTTAACATTCATGTATTTTATGAGCTTAGGTAGGCTCCTATATGGTGGTGTAATACCAGTTCCCCAGACTGAAGGTTTTCACCTAAGTGGGATGAGCATGACACCAGAGAAAAGAAAATTCACTAGAAAGTTCATGTACATATTTTTAACTTTACATAATTTGAACTTGATGTGCTAATGTCATTGTAACCGAATTAATAATAATTCTTTGATTAGACAGATAAGGCTTTAATTCTACTAACAATAAATTACTGGGTTTGCACTGCTACAAACACTTTTTTGTTTACGAGATTTTGAGTATAAAAAGCTGATGAGAATTGAAACAATCTATTTTATGACTTGGATGCAATGAACTGGTAACACTTGTTTTTCTTTCCCCAAAACCTATCCTTTCCAGCAGGATATACTGCTCTTCTTTTTAACTGACAAAACCATACACACAATTGTGTCTGTAATAGCATAGAGTTTCCATTCAAATGCAAGACAAAAGGGGAGAAACAAAACTCATGCTTTGTCTCAATGACTGGAAAGCAGAATGCTACATTTTGTATACAGTTGTAAATAAGATGTTGATGAGCTGGAGGAAAAAAAAGAAGGATGAAATGAATCCTTTCTTTAGCCCTTAGTAATCTATACTTTTCTATTTTTCTCCTCATTTTAAACTAGAGTACATCTGCTGCTTAAGAATTAGATTCAAAATAAATCTCTGGCCTATCCAAAAACCAAGCTGAATTGATAAACCAAACTATCCAAAGCTTTATGGAAAATATACTGAGCTCTGAGAAACAGGACTGTTGACTTCTTTGTACAACTCATTAAATAATACAACCCATTCTAATTCAGAGTCTGTAGGAAAGATGATAAGAAACAGCAGCTCTTGTAGTTTTCATTCGTGCTGGATATCAGAAGAACGTGCAGGCTAATGTTAATGGAGGATAACTGTCCTGCACAACCAATTAGAGCTATAGATTCTAATCACCAAACAAAGTAGCTGAATGTGAAGCTATTTGTATTAATGCTGAAGTGTCTTTCATTAGACAGGCATAACCCCATTAAACCAGAATATTTTTTTTCCTTGTGTCCAAATCTTTTCTGCAGCACTGGCTACAGTTTCACCAGTCAAAAGAGAACAGCCATTGAGCTGCTGCCAAATTCATAATCCATTGATACAGATAAATAAATCTATAATCTCTGCTGTCAATGTGTAACTGCATAATTTGTTTTTAATTGGTTTAGAAGTATGATTAATATTTTATTTCAAAAGGATACTTAAAGATATATTTCAAAATATGCCTGCTTTTCTTATCCTTTAATTTGTTCTACATGCCCTTGTCAAAGAGAAATTAGTTTTCTCCACTGTGCATGCATATGCCCACTTCAGTTAGTGATAAATCAAAGTGGTGTCTTTCAGAACAGATAAAATTTACCCAGACACCAACCATTCATCAGAACAACTTGAAGCAGCTTAACCAAATCATTCTCCTTACTAAGTCATATATATTGATAACCAGACATATACAGATATCAAATCAAGCATCCTAAGTTAAAAAAAACCTTTAATGACAGCATGCACTGCAATTCCTTTGAGGATAAGTATTATGAATGATTGTCACATTGTATTTTCATTGTATGTTAGACACATGAACTCTATAGAATGAGTAGCTTTACTTAATTTTTACACACATGAAAATCCAGTCACCAAGAGCTTTTTCTGTGAGTTTCAGTAGGACAATGTATTCTTCCGTATTCTTTACAAATATAAGAGATGTGTTTGCATGTCACACAAACTGTTGTATTTTTGCCCATTTTCCTTCAGTCAGATTTTTCTACTGCTTCATACAAGCACTTTTACATGAAGAGTCCTTTCAGTCTCCCTTTTTATTCTACCCTTTCATGAAGTTGGTGAGGTGGACTTGGCAAGACATACACGCACACAACACATAAGCATACAAGCTGTGCATCAGAGAATATCCACCCTCAGGAAATTTGCCATTGGCTGCAAATTATAATGAAGGAAAACTATACACAAAAGGAGAGAGAGAAAACTTACAGCATTCCTTGCTAGTTCTGATCAGTTAACATTTAGCCACGAATCATGAACTCTGTCAGCCTTCTTAGCAGCCTAGGTTATGTTGCAGAGCTGCAGATGACATTAGTTTAGGCTTAGAGCAGATTCCTCAGATTGCTAGGCTGCCACGAGGGATTTTAAGTGGGTTCTTAGCCCAGTATATCCCTCCCTAGCACAGATGCAAACCTGAAAGACCAGCAACTAACTTCAGTCCCTGTTTTCTGATAACCAAATGAGACAGTCCCCTTTTTCCCCATTTCAGTTATGTCCTTCCTCAGTTACTGGTGCTTATATGCCAAATTTAATAGACCTTACATCTTCATTCCTATGAGCTTCCTTGGATTTTATGTCTTTTCTGCAGAGCTAGTCAAGTATGGTGTAAAAGGAAAGGATTCTTACTCACCATCTACTGCTTAACAAATAATAGCAATAGCCATAAGTTCTAGAAGAATTGTGACACCTGGGGAAAGTTATATTTACTCCGTGCCTGCAATCCTCCTCAGGGGAATTGGTCAGTGAAGGTGATAGCTGATGATAAGTCAATGGAAGAGGAATGAATCATAGGCATTGAAATCCCAGACTGTACCACAGAAAGGCAAAATGGGCTCAGACACATCCACAGATGCAGAGGCTTCCAGTTTCCACCTTCTCTGGGAGGGAGAGGATAAACCAGGAGATGGTACCAAAAAATATTAGTTAGGCAGAAGCATTTTATACCTGGCCCACGTACAAACTGCTCCAAAAGAATAGGGTCAAGAATACACACATAAGAGAGGAGAATGAGGGACTAAGAGGCACTGTTTCTCCCTTTTCATACCATCAGCTATGCTACCACTCATACACCATGTTATTTCCAGCTTCCTTACAGTTCCTCTGGATTCTGTTCCATCTTGAGTTAAGCCTCTAACTCTTCTCCCTTCCCCTATTACACATCACCATTTATCTCCACCCACAAGTCCCCTCTACTGTTATCATTCTAATGCTTAGCATTAAACTCATACCTATGGTGTGAGTTCATTTTTTTTTTTCTAAATACTTTCAATTTTATTCACAAGAAATAGTAGCAGATTCTCAATGGGTTAAGTGTACAGAAGCTAAGATCATCTAGGGTAATTTTACTTTCTGCTAGGATATATATTTATGCTGTGAGAACTGGAGCTATTTGATAATCAAAAAGTTAATTGCCACTGAAGCTATCTTGCATCATCAACATACATTTATATTCACAGAAGAGATCTTCTTTACATATTGTCTTCTGATCTTTATTAAATATGATTTTAATCTTTAAAATCCTTGACCAATGCACTGGTAATAATTGGCCCAACACAGAACCGCTATGAAGGAGGAAAAGAAAAATCTCACTGACATACAATATTTTTCAGCAAGCCATTGAATAAGAGCTTTGCGCTGTGTTGACTTTGAAATTTGTAGGTAAGGTTGATTAGTCTTCAGATTCTAAGACGCCCTTATAATGTCAATAAATCTGAACAAAATTTCACACAAGAGAGTGACTAACAGTATTTTGCTGTCACATTAAAGTGCAAAGTTGTCTAAAAGCATAGCCACAAGGCTGAGATTCTAATTAGTTATGAAGGTGGTAAAATTAATGTAAATCATGTGTGCCCTTTCAAGCTAAACAATTAAAATTGGCAATAGCATTAGCATTCTCATTAAATTTTGAATAAACAAAAATCACCCAAACTCCTATAGAAACCTGACCAGAAAACAAACCACAGTTATCAATGCCAGTAAGGGAACTAGGAAGGAAGGAAATCTAAATGATTTTAAGGAAAATTCTTGTAGATGGAGCATTTTTTAGAGATGGTCTTAAGGAACTCAGAAAAATGAACTGGAAAGAAGAAGAAATGTAGTAGTTGAAACTTCTCATGCTATAAACGTTCTTAAATATGGCTGAGCCCTTGGCAAAATCTAAAAATAATTTTTCATTGAAAAGCAGGTTTCTTGTCCTGTAACTACCCACTTGTGATATCCTGAAAATTTATACTATATCTTTTATTTAATGCCTTATGTAAAAAATAAAACAGTATTTAGCTATTGTAGGGCTGAATTTTTAATCATACACAAAAATATCTTCCTTTAAAAGGTTAAAAATAATCTGGGAAGTTATTGTCATGTCATCAGGATTTATGTAACTCAAACTGAAATGCAGGTATTGTACCCACATTAATAAGCCCAATATGTTGATAAGCAACAACTGTCTCAGTGACAGTGGAATGCTAATTTATTTCTCCCCAAAATTCTCCCCAAATCTGGCCTGGGACTGGTTATTTTAGGGTGTGGGTGGAAGCTCAGATTTGTCTACCTACCTGTATATTCACCCAAAGAAAATTCTCCAAAATGATTCAATGATTCACTTCTGTTACGTTTTTATGGAGGTTTAAGTCTGTGTGATAAAATATATTCATACTATCAACATGGACTAAACCTATGTAATAAATATATGGTAGAAGGCTGCTCAGAAATTGTGTCTGCACTAACACGTCACCTAGCATTGAGATATGCTAAGATCGTGAGTGATTCTGAGCTGCTCAATTGAAAGCAAATCAACTACCAAAGCACATTAACCCAAGAAAGGCATTTATTGTCTTCCTTTGTGCATTTAAAAACCAGCCAACCAACCAAACAAATAAAAAGTAAAAGGTGTTCCTAAGGCACCCATGTTTCTGTTCTGAGCTAGTGAAATATTATCTCTTTGCTTTATGCAGTATAGTTTTACTGAAGAAAAGAGGAGAAAGCTCAGCTTTTGAATGATTCACAAAAGGATCTCCTTCCGGACCTCAAAATATTTAACTTATCTTTATCAAATGATAGCATGTGTACAAAAATTCATATTTTAATCACTCCAAAGTCTCCTGTGATCTTTGCACAGAAGTTCACAGCAGGTATAGAATAAAGTGAGAAGAAATATTCCCCCCCCCAAACTTAAACAGTAAAGTATTAATAGCTCTTTCTGTATTATGGTATTGAGGTGCATGATATATAATACAAAGATTTTATTATCACTCCCTTGGAATGGTCTGTATTGCTCACAAGTAAAACATACTGAGTTATATGACTTGTGCAGACTTAAACAGAAATCATAGTGATATCCATTACTGCAATGCAGCATGCATTCTGCGGTGTGCTATAGTATATTTCATTTTGTCTTATAATTCTGATCCACTTCATGAATTTAATCCACTTTCCTTAAACTGGTATTTCCTGTCTAAAAGGGGGCTGGAGATTAGGCTTATGTTTATATGTATGTGCTCTTTATCAAACCATAGAATCAGAGAAATAAATCAAATGTAAAAAAACTATTTTTGTTTCTTCTCACTTTAGAATTTCATACCAAAAATTAGAGAAAAGTAACCTTGGACCAGGGAAGACAAAAAAAGGTTAACAGGGATCTTTACTTTTTCTGAGAGGTACATAATAAATAGAGAAGCAAGCTCACTTTAAAACCTGTGTTATGATCCAATATTCTGCTTGGTGAGATTAAAAATAACACAAACAGATGCTTGTAAAATAAATATGAAAATTTCCCCCTCCCAAAGTAATTTAATAAAAAAAGTACCTGCCTATACATCCACTTCCCATATTATTCATGTTTGATGATTATAATCATACTGGAAAAACACATAGAAAACTCAAAAGTAACACCTTCCATTTTTTATGAAAAGAGACTACTGGATGGAAAAACACCCACCAAAGGAAAGAGAAGATGGACTCAGTCAGGATACACTCTTTTCAGTAATCAACACAAACATACTTACAAGCCCATCAACATGCAAGTTGCTATAGAGTAATTGCAAAGCATATGTTGTTCTTGGTTAACAGGAGTGTTAGAGAAAATACAGGGTAGCTAGGACTACTGAAGGGGACTCTTGAGGGGGTGGAAAAACAGAAATCTGAAGGAAGCCATGCTTCAGTAATTCTGATGTTCATGGAACTATTTGCTCTGTGCAAGTTGTCTAAGTGAATCAAATTATCTTTGACTTTTTGCTCTCTGGTATGTTAATGAAACCTGTAACAGTGTACATTCATGCAACAGACACATATGAATATATGATCCTTTTTGGCTTTCTGGGTTTCAAACTGTTGCTGACAGGCAAGTGCACAGGTGTTTTACTAAGCAGCAACAATTATAAATTACAACTTTAACTCAAAATTATCAGCACAAGACTTTTTGTCTGAGTTTAGAGAAAAATGAAAGACAGCATTAAGGTAGTGTCAGGTGAAGAGGAAAGGAAAACCACCACAGCAAAGTGATTAAAATTTCTCTCTCTCTTATACAGAGAATATGTATATTATATATACTATACACTCTGTATATATGTAAATTATACATGCTGTACATATAATATAAATGTATTCTTTTTAAAATACATATCTATATATACACCATACAGAGTGGCAGGACCTAAAGAACAAAACCAAATGCACATCTTTTTCTAGAAGTAGATGAACCACCAGTGAGTGACCTGCACATTGTATTTTGGCTACTGGCAGAATGCAGGGATCTGTAGATGGGAAGATATACCAGGCAAAAATTCTTCATGAATCAGAAATACAAAAACATGGGTTTATAAAGTATTCAACTGCAAGATGCATAGAGAATTATAGAAAAACAAAGACAATCCATATTAACGTCTGATTACAGCAGTAGTCTGCTGTAACCATGTAGCCAGTGTAAAGCAAATTTAAATTAAAAATGTTTTGTGGCCAGTGCCTGCAGGAAGTATAAAATAAAGCAAATGGTAAATGTCAATGAGGTGATGTAAACAAACACTGATAATTATAACTCTATGGCCCAGAATAGTAGCTTCCATGCAAAAGTCTCAAAAGATATTAATATAATGCAGGCCTTCAGCTTATATACGCCACTAAAATAGTTCAGAACACAAAACCATTACAGAGCAATGAGGACATAAAGCAAACAGTCAAAAGAAATGCCAGTTAGAAGGTCACAGAGTTACGGCCCCACAGGAACTGCACACATGAGTTACAACTTAAAAGATTATATGCCATTTTTCCCCACAAGTGAATGATGGTGCAAAATTCCTATTCAAAGTCCATGAACACATAACTCTAGAGTTTTGATGTTATACAAAGAATGAATTGATGGCAATATCCCAGTTTCATGGGCTGGAAATGGATGCACGAACGTTGAGACCAAAACTGCTTATTAATGTATGGATTCTTAAATACAATTACCAAGGGTATGAATTCTGCAGTTGCTTTGTGTGGTACAATACATTACTGTGCAGTATATTTGCTTCATATTTAGGGGGCTGTGGCTGGGGTCTGGGGTTTGTTCTTTTTTCTGGAATGCTAGCACCAAAAATTACGCTTATAATCTCAGCACACATCATTGTGGTTTCCAACTGTTGGAAACTCAGT
This sequence comes from Haliaeetus leucocephalus, assembly GCF_000737465.1. Lineage (NCBI taxonomy): Eukaryota > Metazoa > Chordata > Aves > Accipitriformes > Accipitridae > Haliaeetus > Haliaeetus leucocephalus. The sequence continues at coordinate 5,570,381 of NW_010972764.1, read as the reverse complement.
GTCTTTTTCATGCACAGTTGGCATCTAGAGTGGGATGAAAGTAAAGCACACACCTAAGATTAAAGATTCTGTGACTCAGATTATTACTCAAATTTATCTGCATTAAACTTAAAATGAAAGTAAGAGTACTGGGGAGAAGAAGTCTGCCTTGTAACTGTGTATTTCTGGTCTTCTGATCGAATATACATTTTCAGTAAAGACATAGAGCTCCATTGTGTCATTAGAGGTTCATGTGAAATAAGCACCTTGTGGATAACATCAGGAGAAAAAAAACTTACTCACGTTAGAGCTACCAGGCACAACGTCAGTGATTTATAACCTTTATGAAACTATACTTATTTCAGGTGATCTCTAACTGCATGTGTTAATTTGCTACACATTTGTATTGTCTTTGTCATAATACTTTTAATAAATGATCTTTAAAATTATGACTTAAGTAATTATATAAACTTAATTCAGGCAAAGGTTTTTAAAATCATTGTTTATCTGTCTAGTCATAAAAGCCAATTTCTCAATAAAATATGGTCTTGGGATATAAACATTATCAATGATATGGATAAATACAGGCATTAGTGTCAAAAATGTTTCAGTTATTTTGAGAAATGACATTAAAAGAGAGACAGAGTCAAAGAATGGCATCCAAACACAAGAAAATAACAGTAATATATTTTGAAAAACTTCAGCCATAACAAAATCATTCCAAACAGTGACACTTTGTAAATGAAAAATAAATCCCAATTGTTTCAATGGCTGTAGGATTTCATAAATAAAGTTGACAATATATTATCTAAAGTACCTAAACAGAGGTGGAAAAACTCAGTGAGAAAGATGCAGAAGATCTCTGCTTCTGAAACATAAGGTTTCTCAATGTCTTGTTTTAATTTACAGTTATGTGTGTCTCTGTTGGATTCCTCTAAAGATTTCAAAAGAGACCCTAGAGGTAACCTCATGGCTCTCACGCAAGGCTCTGCTGGAGGAAAATCCTTTTACATTACACCAATCTTTTCACCTGATATAAAAGAGCAAAACAGTTGAGAATGTGTCCCAAGTGCTGAAAATATTTAAAAAAAGTTAAAAAATTAAGAAAACCCTGAGAACTACTCCTGATGACAACAGATTTTTTTAAAAAAAACATAACAACACAAATTTTTGGGTTATGCTTCAAAACAAGCATCAGCAAATTCCAGCAGCTGCTGTGAAAAATCATGACTGGAGTGCATTACTCCCTCCTCCATAGCTGATGAGGCAGCATCAGCTGTGTTTGACAGTACCTGTAGATGCTTTTCTAGCCTGTTCTCAAGATGACTAGTGATGGAGATGCCGCTGCACCTTCCCCAGGCATTTCCAGCATTTCACTAATACTCCTTTTTCTAATACCTTACTTGATTCGACTTTGCTGCAAGAGAAGTCCATTATTTCCTGTTTCTAGCTACTGCCGATGTGGAGAACAGACTATTTCCTTCCCTTTAGCAACAGCCTTTTACATGCTTGAAGGCTGTTGCAACCCTTCTGTGGTCTTTTTAGTCCTGTAATTTTTTATTTTAATCCATCCTCATGTTCCCTGATCCTTTTCACTGAGCTCATTGGACGTTTTCCAAGGAATGTCCAAATCTCTACTTTCTCAAAGGGCAGCGCCAAGAACTTGCTAGAGTGTTTCCAGGAAAGCCTTACTAAGCCGGAGCAGACCAAAAGACAGTGTATTCGGCAGTAACCATCGCTATGTATATTGATATGTATAGCCCACATACACAGTCAAGGCAGGACGACACAGGAGAGCTGCAAAGGGGAAAATTCGTAGACATTTCTGAAGGGAGAAAGCATCTGTGGAAAGCCTGCATATACAGGCTCTTTTTCATAGAAGCATTATTTCAAATTTCTTGCAGAGTATCTTTCTGTTTAGTTTTATCCTAATACAGTGTTTATGCCTCTTCCAATATTGCTGACATTCATTCTTCTCCCTGTGACATTTTAACTTCCTGATGTTTTTGTAAATAACCGTTCCTCAAGCCATTGTTCCCATTTCTGGATCCATGAAGCTAATTATTCCTATGTGAACTACTTTGCACTTGTGTCTCTGAAAATTCATCCTGTTTTTTTAGGCCATCTCCCAAATTACCCAGGTCACTTTGAATTCTAATCTTGCTCTCCCTCATACTTGCAGCTTCCTCCAGGTTTGTTTCAAATTTAGTAAGCATACTTTATATCGCATTTGTATTTCACCCTGGCCATTAACACTAATAAAGAATAGTACATGTCCAGAACGATGGTTTTCGTTGAAAATGAATTTGACATAGCTTTCTCTTTTGACAGTGGATCCTATTAACTCTCTGGAAATGTTTTTTTTTCCAACAAGTGTTGCATCTGTGCTATAATGCCAATCAGTAGAAAATGTCCTTTCTTTAAGAATGTCATCTGAGACACTTTCAGAAGCACTATTTAAGGTCAAGATCTGTGATACCTGCTGGTTTTTTCCTCTCCACAAAGCTTTTTATCTGGTAACAAGATGTTCTTGGCAAATCCATGTTGGCACTAGCTTAGTTATTACTTTGCAGGTGCTTACAAGTAGTTTCACTGCTTTACCATATTTCAAGGTATTTTAATTTAACAGAATAGCCTGTAATTCCTTGAGTTTTCTTTCTGTCCCACCCCCTTCTTTTTTCTTTTTCTTTCTTTCTTTTTTTTTTTTTTTTAAGGCAAGCAATGCATTTACATGTTTTTAACTGTTAACATTTAATTTCCTTGAGTTTCTGATAATAACTACTGCTATTAGGCAATCAGAAGACATGGCTGATTAAATACTTTTTAAGTTTTATATCGTGTTTTCCCTCCTGGTCTACACTGAGAGTCCCTCTCTTTTTTACCATTATAAATTATGCCAGCTGTTAAACACAGCTGATCTTTTTGGACATCACCAATGTAAAGAAAATGGTTTGGCATTCCAGGTGTCTTCTGTTTCTAGTTTTTCCTTCCACTGAGTTATGGATCTATACTTTCCTTGCCAATCTTTTTGCTGGCAATGTACAATAACACATGTAGATTGCAATACAATGTCTTGCTTTCCTTGATATCTTCTTGCAAGTTGTATTGCATTTTATAGTCCAACCTTTCTGATTTTGTCTTTATAAAAAATATACTATCCTTTTATGTTCGTTTGGGGCTTTTTTTCTTTGTACCAGAAATTGTTTACGCTTTGTTTATCTGTTTTAGCCAAGGTAAACTACAAGCTTGCCATTTACCAGTGCTGGTCTTCCATACTTACACTTCACTCGTATTAGAACAATTTGCTTTAAATTCCTTAAAGATCTACGAGCTCTCCTTAATCCCTTTTGACCTTAGACTGGTCCACATATACTCCAAGTTTATTGTTTTCCACCAATAAAACAGCAGTTCTCAAAACTCTTTTAATTATTACTTAGAGAATTTCAGCGGGTTTATTTTTCTCTACAGTCTAGCTCTCAAGCCTCATCCTTTGTATAAAGTAACATCTCCTCTCTTATTCTTCTTGACTTTCCTGAATATGAATAACATCATAGAATAATTTAGGTTGCAAGGGACCTCTACAGGCCATCTGATCCAACCTGCCACTTAGAACTGAGCCAGGTTTAATGCTAGTAAGAGAGTCCTGTACAATACTACTCAAGTCATGCAAGTTTTTCTGCTGTGGTAATTAAAACATAATCTTGTTCTTGAATTAAAACATCCAGATCAAAAACTTCTCTTGAAAGACAGAATAAGAGTCTGACATCATAAATATTGACTAACAGAAGTTAATTAAAATCCCAAATAACTATGTTTCAATATCCAGAACAGGTTTGTTGGGACTAACCAGGTCCCACATGTGCCTGAAACTCTCGGTTAGACTATTGTCTTGCTTGTAGCAAGGCTACAGTCTTCAGTGAGATGGACAAGTGAGGTACTAAATAGCTGTTTCCACGATCTTCACTGCTGCAGAAAATCAGTCTTGACAAACTTTGGATGGGCTTCTGCTTGCAGAAAAAGGTAAATGAACACTGAACAAGCATTGCAAGGCTGCTCTCAAGATCGAGAATGAATTTCAAGTGTAGACAGAGGTCACTCTGCAGCATGGAGGACTCTGCATACCCGTAAATGCCCTGAAGCATCTTAAACCATTAATATGCCTTTAAGCACCTCAGTGCAATGGACATGCTTACAGAAACTGCTTTTGGGCTGGTTACTACACACAAATGAGGAGTGAACGATCTGATGGCAGTTCCCAGGTCCTTCCCCTTCCCCCTGCCTGTGACTACTTGGTAAGAGCTATTTTGATACATGCAGAGAACAAACCATCTGTATTAAGTTCTGCATTGTTTTGGTGAGAATAGCTGGTTTATCTTACTGTCTTAAAAACTTGCATTTTATTTGAATTTCACCTTCATTTCCTAAGGAAATGAGGTTCTGGCTAGCACCTGTCTTGCTATTTTTGATGTTATTGCTTGACTGCAATTAGTTTTTACTGAATACTCAAAGCTATCAGGCTCCTACAAGTACCAAGAGAACTGCAAAATTGAAAGAAGAGAAAGAACAGAGTCAGTTCCTTTTCTAGTTGAAAGGGAGCCATAACTAAGCCTTTTATCCATGGTGAGAGGAAGAAATGAGCTACATTACCAGAAGCTGCGTAGGATCTGAGTAATCAACATACAGATATATATATACCTGACCATAACACATGTGGCCACTCCCCTGGCAGACAGCAGAGGATGCAGAGGAGAGCTGAGGACACTGCAGTGATGATGGGTGTTAGCGACATGTGAGGGCTGAGAGTGCTGTAGCAATGGGAAAATAAGAGATGAGAATTTACAGGTCTATACAGAGCTGCACTTCATACTTTTTCCACTCATGAATGAACTGGGTCTTTGTCACCATTTAGCAGCATGGAGACATTTCTGCTAAATGTAACCAGTCATCATTTTGCAGCATGGAGAAAATGCTGCTAGATGTAAATAAACAAGATTTTGTTGTTCCTGATATCACCACCATCAGAATTAAATACACCAGTATCCATATACTGTTTTCTGATGGTGAGACATAGATGGAGAGAACTTACTTCAAATTTTAAAATGAAAAATTAAACCCAACTGGATTTTACGCAGGGCTCCGTGACAAAAAATACATGTTGAATAACACATGCTACTATGATGGCCTTTAACTATATTGCAAATTAACTTTTGAAGATGATTTCTGATACATAGGTACTACTAGTCTGTGGGATTTACATAATACCTTGTCCAAGTAATTTACATGAGTAAATCCTGGACTAGCTATGTGGTCCTAACGTTCAGTGGCCGAATCCCTGCTAGCAAACTGAGATGTGAGAACAAAGGCTGGATAGAGCACATGCCAGAATGATACATTCAAACCTGAAATCAAAGGCTGAAGAACAAATTCAGTTCACTAACAGTGTAATTAAATTGCTCTTCAAATCAGTGGCATGGTTCCTATCAAAAAGGAAAATGGGTTCTTTGACCTGTAGCATTCAGAAGTGATGCCACTATGCTACCAATGGACACAGGCACAATTTGTCTTGCAAAATTTGCTGTCTCCTGCTATGTTGAAAAGATGCTTTCTGTTCACTTATGCACTAAACTCTGAACTGATTCAGATAATATGAGGGCAGGGTTATATTATCTATACAAATTTTCTAGACCAAGGATTCCCAAGTGGGGAGACAGCAGCACAACAGAAAAGAAACATAGTACTGAGCTCCTGCCATAGCTGTGCACACCTCAGTAAAAGGTTAACTCAGGTGGTTGTGCTGTGTCTTGAGATCTCTGGAGAGTGTCAGGCTTATAGCAGTGGCTCTGTGAAGGCCCTGCAAGGGTCACTGTGACTTTATCTCAATTTCTTCACTTTAAAAGAAAAAAATTAGATTGTACATTTTTTTAATCTGGTTACTATAATCTTCTGCTAGTGTAAAATAAAAATGATTCTTCACTGAAAGTCGTTACTTTAATAATTTATTTGCATGGCAGCATGAAACTTGCAGCTAGAAAAGAAATAGAAAAATGCCTAAATTCTTCCAACCTATCACTAGGTCTGTGTAAAAAACCCAAACAAAATAAACAACCAAAAAAACCCCAACTGTGGTCTTTTACTAAGTATTTGAAAAATCTTTACCAGTTACAGACTACTGACTTCTCTGTGTGCTACAAATTCCAGTTAAAATTATATTACCAGTTTGCAAGTGAAACATGCCAATCTTCTCAAGAGAGACTTAGCTTTAAAAAAAATTAGGAATGACAACTCTCAATTATGCAGGTACAGTAAGAGCCAGAGTATCATCAGCCTTTGGACTAGATGGAATAGAGTACACACACTGCAGTTCAGAAAAATAATGTGTTTCTTCAGGCTCAACCATTAGAGGGATCTGGAGATCTGTTGCAAAACAGAACTTAACAAACACAAAAAAGTGTAGGAATACTCCACAGCACCCTGCTTTCCCCCTTTGCTTTGTTTCCTTCCCTAAAGAAGTGCTCACTGCCTTCCGCTTGGCAGAAAGTTGTACACCCCAGCCTAGCAGACAGTGAAAGCACTTTATCCGTCCTTTTAGACAAACTTACAAAAAAACCCCAAAACCCAAAGGTGAAAACACAGTAAGAAAGAGTTTTTCCATGTGAATCATATTCAGTGAAGCATAGATGATATCTGTGTACTTTAATACATACGCCTCTCTCCACACTCCCTTTTAGCAGGTAATCGTATTTTTCTCTCTTCAATTTCAAGTTCTTCTTCACTGTTGCACTCATGCTTCTCCTGTTGACCACTAAGCAACTGGAGAGTTAGCATGTTTATTTTGCCTGGAAAAGCACTCAGTAATTTTTCCAGTTTCCTTTATTTCCGTGACATCTACAAACAGATCTTTCTTCATCTATCAATACCTTCTACATTTACTGACACGTTCCTCCTAACTGCAGCAGTTAGGGAATATGAAACACAATGTTTCTCATTAACAGTTTGTCCTGGTCCTTTGACTATTGCTGTTTTAAACTGCTTTAGAGCCCATTTTTCTCTTCCAGCCTTGTCACATTCATCTATAGAATATAGCTCTGGTTATATGCCTGTTGATGTTGTCATAAACACTATTCTTTTCCAGAGGTAACTTATTGTCATATTTCTCTTGCCATTGGGATTCCAGTCCCTTTGGTTCTAGAAATCATTACCATTTAAAAAAAAAAAGAAAAAGAAAAGGTATCTTCCCCTAGAAATCATTAACTTCCATTAATCATGAAATCCTGTTAACTTTCCCTAGAAACCGTCATGGATTTATGATGGTGGAAATGACAAAAAGGGATGTATATGTATTAACATATGTGCAATATGCAATATACAATATACATTTTGTATCTATATATGCAATATATGCTAGAAGGCAATTTCTAGGATTGAGTTATTCATACAGATAAGTTAATTCACAACAATGTCAGCTGAATGAAGAACTGAAGTGAAAGACCTAAACTGCAGTGTTGCTATGGAAAGTAAAGATTTAGCAGGCCAAGGAAAAAAAGTTTCTAAATTTGGACAGCAATTCAAAAAACGTCTTTGAATGATTAAAATAAAGATAAAAACTATCCAACAAGGAAAACTGAAGAACAGCTCTCTGAATTCCATGAAACCATTGCTTTGGAACCATACCTTGGTTTAAGGGAAACAGATGCTTACATTAATGGCTTTAGATGTAACTTGCCAAAAGGTTCAACTATGTCAGCTAACTGAATTATGAGGCATTTCAAATATATTAAAATAAGGGGAAAATGTATTTCCTTGAAATTATGGCTGAACAAAAGGCTAAAAATGGATATGATGCTGAATTTTTCAGCTACTTGTGTGACAGCACTTCAGTAACACAAATTTTATTCCAGTTTAGTCATGTGGAATGTTAGAATAACTCCTTGTGTACTTGGGAAAAAAACAAACAAAACAAACAAAAAACGACCTTTATGTCCCAGGTCTAAATATTGACACTACCTTTAATTAATCAGCTATGCATCCTCACCATAAGCTAAGAAATAACCTAATCTTCTGGAAGAGAGTCATTATCAAAAATATCATGTTGTTACATATATTGCCTTTTGATCGTGTGGAACAGAGCCAATTTGAAAGGATGATAGAATAAACAATTTGGATGGCTTGCATCAGTCCAATTAATAATAGATTACTTCCTAATTGTCAAATAAATTTACTGTCTTTTCAATGATTATCAAGGCTTCCAGGGAAAAAGAAGTGCCAGGGACTAACAGATTCTCTGCTTACGTTCTGTGTGCTTTGTGTCGGTCTCAGAATAGCTAGCTACTTCGTATGCCATTAGCTCTTTAGGTTGTGGAGGAAGGAGCTGATTGTTTCATAATTAATGATAAGCTCCCATCTAAAGACTCAAGGCCTATTGAATTCCTCAACGCAGAAACACTTAAGAAAGTTAATCTAAAGTAACTTTAAAAGTGGATTAATTAAAATGAATTAAAGCCCTGTATTGATTCTTTTATTCAGATTTTCAATGGCTTTAATTCAGTGTAGTCAACTTCAGACTTCAAAGTGAATTAAGCTAAATTAAATTAGGGCCACTTTAATTCTGAATATGTGTCTACATTGGGATTAATGCATTTTAACTACACATGACTACAGGAACTGCAAAAAAAACCCTACAGTGAAGTACCTACTTCATAACAGCTGCCTGTGCTCACATCCTTTCGCCCTAGAAAATTCAGTTTAAGGTAATCTTCTTGCCTTGGAATGAGATGGGGCAAACTGACCATTTATTCATATCTTACTCTGACGTGTTGGGTATGTCCTTATTTCCACACTCAATTGATTTGGACAAGCTTTCTTGAGCATCTAAGACAACTACTTTTTTGATGCAATTAAGTCTGAAAGATTGCAATGAGAAACTGACTTCCAAACCCAAAACAATGAAGTTATTTTGGAATTTTTCTGTTTAGTTGATTGGTTTTAATGTTTCTCACATGAACAGTTCATGTTTTACAAAAGATTTTCAAAAAACTTTGTCTTATCCTAAAAAGACAGTTTTGATGGAAAATTGTTGATCACTCCTGAGCATGGAAACGACAATGCTTGTTCTCTTTTGTGAGCAGTGAATGAAAAAAATTTTGGAAATATATTACTGAACTGACCTTGCGGGACTTGTTTTGTAGAAAAATTGCTCTGTTAGGCAAGAAATATGCAATCTGAAAATGTCTTTAAGAGTTTCCACTTATCAGAGCAAACAGCTAAGTTAGAGCTGCTGATTTTTTTATACATAGTTTTGGGAGTGGATTCAGCAAATGACGTAAGAGAATTTAGTAATATACAGAAGCAAAAAAAAAAAAAAAGAAAGATACCTGTTCTTCAACATGCTTTTACTCTGTACCATAAATGTTGCTTTCCACATCTAATATGTAACAAGTATGCTACTAAAATCAATAATAAGTTACTCTGTAGCTGAGGTAAAATATTACTCTCACCACAATGGAAAGTAAATCCACCAGATTTTGATTTGCATACAGAGCATCAATTTACAAAAGCCGTTCAGAAATATAATCACAGACTCAGAAACAAGCAAGACAAGACAGGCAGGAAAAAATGTCAAGACTTATTATAAATATCTGTTCTCATTCAAGTCTTCATAAAATCATATGTAATTTCCATTAATAGCCACCTGAAGCAAATACTTGATAAAATTTATGAAATAGAAATTGGTTAATCATTGTAGTATTGAAAAAACACTGAAAGCTTACATACATACAGCTGACACAAGAGATGCCCTATTAAAATATATACATTCTCTCTCCCTTTATATATCTATTTTTTAGATTCACATGATTAAGAGTAGGCTTAAAGCATCTATCTATTTGTGACATTAACTCACTGGCTGCTGCAGCTTTCCTACTGCTTGTTGCTTCTGTGCAAGCCCTTCAAGTTCGTAGAAAAAGTTTTTCAAACAACTGTGTTCAGCTAAAAATTGTCCTTCTCTTTCAAAACATATTGTTGTCTTTTCATTTCTTCTGTATAATTATGCTTTACTGCAGTCCATTACCTCTACCTATGGATTAAGTTTGGCCTCATAGTCACTGATTATGCAAATAAAGTTGTCATGAACAGTAATGGGATGATTTTCCAGTGAATAATATTTGGTGAGACAGCTGATTTGGTCAGTGATACTGCACTACACTAAAATATGGAATAAAATACCTCTTGCTTTCTTTATGGAAAGACCTGTTTACCATTAGAATGACAGAACTTAATTCCACCAAAAATTACAATCAAGAGACTACATCAATTTATTTTGGGAATGATAGACCACTGTTTCTGACAAACCGCTGAAATAGATGTGTTTTGTGCTGCAAATTCAATAAGCTTTAACATGATTCTAGCAGTTGTACTTTTTCTTCTGGTCTGAGGAAATAAATAAAAAAAGCCTCAGCTTCCACTGAAAAGTGCCTTATTTTATACAGAATTGTATTACATCACTGGTTAGGAAATTGATTTTCAGAATGAGGTATGCCAGTGTCATTTCAGACCTGTAAACACAGCAGAGGATATTAATGAAAACCTAGATCAAACTCAAGCTTGCATTATTACCTTTTTTCTTTCATCTCTGAGTTTTAAGTGACTTTCAGCATTGCTAGCAGATGGCACATGAGTACATAAGCAGGAGTCAAGCACCACTATCTTATTAGAAGCAGAATCCTCTAGCAGTTTTCAACCATTTTCAGCTTGTGAACCTTTAAAATAATTCAGACAGCTGTACAGAAGACATAAACTTTTTGAGATCCACTAGAGAAACGGTACATGGACCCCAAAGGGTCTACAGGCTGCAGCTTGACAAAAACAGATCAAGGAGCGAACTTAGAGTGCTGGAGGAGCCAGGTGTCGTAAGGGACTTTTCCGTTAATCCGTGTCCTGCCTAACAAGTATTTGAAATCACTGAAGGAAATCATCTGTCAGAGATAAGAGTGAACTGGAATTTTACAGAAGAAAAGCTCTCTTACTAATCAGTTCAGAGAAGAAAGGTAAGCAAAGCCAGCGTGGTCACGAGGAGGCTCCAGGAGTCTGTGCAGACTGAGCAGTACTCAAGTGATCCTAAAGCTGAAGGAGGGAAAGTAAAGGGGTTTTGACTTTTTTTCTTTTAAATATTTGTTAAGAATGGTAAGCGTCACAACAGCTTTGCAAATCCTGTGTTCTGTATTTTCACTGATGTGCATCTCTTCCTGGGAGGAACAATAAGCAATCCCTCTGGCTGAAATACAGCGCTTACTGCTTTGTGGGAATGCCTGCAGGTAAATCTGAGTTGTCCCGAGCATTGCTAATTTTAACCTTTCAAATATCACAGACTACTATCCTCCTCCTTTTCATGACATTTCTAAGCAGACAATTCTCTTGGGTTTTTTTTCTGCCTGCTTGTTATTTATGCTTTGGGATCTATGTATGCCCTCTCCTCTCTTATTAATGGATTAAAAATAAAATGGCTATTAAAATCAAAAACGCATGCAGAGTTTCTCATGTAATTACTGAGTTATGGGACCCATTAGGTTTAAAAAAAGTACCAATACAGTAAAGTAGTAAAAGCTGCTAAAATTTAGTTCAAGAACTTCAATTCATTTTAGTTTCATAATACTTCTTTTGTCTTTTCTTATCACTGGAGGACAGATAAATGGTCATAAAGTGACAGAAACTGGCAAAACAGTTTAATATGTTCTAGGTTTTGATAAAGACACTGGATCTACCACTTAACTTTTTGTAAAGTTTGTGCTAACATTTTCAGAACATTTTATGTGGTTTACTTTCACAAAGAAGTTAATCTGTCTCTTTCTAATGAAGTTTTATTTCATATTTTATTTTATTTTATTTTCCAGCCAAGATCTGTGTGCACCATTGTGCCTTATCTTGCCCTTTAAGTAATGTAATGGTATTCCAGATAAAGTGCTAAGTCCAAAATGTGAATGAGAGGCTTTCTTTAATTTGTCTTCTGTAATTTCTTTATCCTTTGTAAATCGCAAAATCAATTTAATTTTCTGACAGTTGATTTCTCATATCTTCTTGTACTGCTCCTTTGTGAACACTGTTTCTGTTTAAACAGAAGAAATCTTAACTGCAATTTTGTTGGAGGACAGTTCCACATTTTAGTTTTATTAGTGTTCTTAATTATTGCATTTCATCAGCTCAAATTAATGGATTTCTGGACATATTTTGAGCATACTTCACTTGGATTTTTTTCCAGATGGTTTCCTCCAAATTTCAGCTAATTCTCATATGTTCTCATATTGCACTCTTTGGAATATAAAAAGGAAGAGGGGACTTAGAATTGTGCTTTTTGCCACGTGTAGCGGCATGCCACTTCTAAGAGCTGCAGAAGTTCCCCCCTTTCCAGCTCTGATGCTACAATTACTGGTGCATGTCCTGAACTGGGAGAGAGTGCCAATGAAAACAATCACATGAGAAGAGCTCTAAATTAATATCTAGCACCCACTATCTGTTCTACTGTCTGTTCTTACTCTCATTCATGTCTGCCTATGAATATTCATACTAATGGTAACTCTATACTTTCTGACAAAGCAACTATTTCTATTACATGAATTACATTAAAATGTTAATACATTTTTGCTTTCTCTAAACTGTAATATCCTGCTTTTTTAACTACCCCTTAAGCAATTCCTTTTTGTCCTGTTCCTGTGAAAAATTCTTTAAATTATAAGTAAAAAAAAAGAAAGCAAAGAGTGATTTGCGTAGTTCAAAAAAAAGTGTTATGAGAAGACTGCAGGGAAAATTATTAGTCTTCACTTATTAAATATTGGATTTACCTCATCTAGTCCTGGGGAAAATTTCAAGTTTGTGACCTCTTTTTAATCTGAAAACCACCTGAGACATAACCAAATTTGTAGATGCTTTTTTTTTTTGCATCATTTTTTTAAATGTTTTTACAAACAAAAGATAAAAATAAGTTACATGTCCCACTGTACCACATTATCCTCTTTCATTTCCCTGGGATTTTCTTTTCTAAATAAAGCCAACATCATAGAATATACTGGAAGGTTTTCTTTTCTTTCGAAGTGCTCAAAATTACTTTGGATGAGGCATACAAAGTCTCCAGATGTATTCTGTCTGTACAAAACATTAATTCAAAGGCCCACTTGCTGATTCCATTCCATCCCTTCAAAAATATACAAACTTGAAGAAATTAATGCCCCACAGTTGTTATTGCACCTGCAACATAAAGTATGGAAGTTAGTTTCTGATTAAGTAGTTCAGACTAACATCACCAGTATAGCTGCAGGTCAAAACTTAATCAAGATGTGTTACATGACTAGCCCACATTATTCTATATGCTTCTTCGGTATATAGAATTTCTTCATACAACACTACTAAAGCTAGCTGATTTCAGAAGTTTCAGAAATTTAGAGCTAGCTAAAGGGTTGGGGCTTTTTTTGATGTTGCTAGTGGATATTTCTTTTTTACTTTGATATTCTATAGTTATTGTAGACACTTGAAGATACAAGTCATTTCATCACATTCATATACGATGCTTGGAGGTCATGGAGCCCAAAAGTATTTTCTTGTTATTCCCTCATAACTGAGGGGAACTGCAAAGGTTAAGCTCTCCACAAGAATTACTGTTTTTGTATATTATGCCACCATCTCTTTATATTTCATGGCCTCCCCACCTTACAGGAAATATGCAAGTGTTATACCACTTTATAGAAAAGAGCCAGAACATTTTAATGAAACATGTTACATGTTCTTTTAGATCTGAGAAGTCTTATACTACGTAATTAATGTACATACATATGATATTTTAGTCATGGTTTGAGGAGTTTTAACCCCATATGATCAGCCTCACAACAACTAAGGAACCTGATTTTACAGGGAGAATGAATCAAACAAGGTCAAGCATAATATTTTATTTTCCATAAACTTTGCTCTCTGTAACAAACAATATACAAAGATGTGTTTAAAAATCCTTATTTCTTTGCCTTTCAGTTTGTTTACATAATAGCAATAAATTAATGAAGGATTTATGTCATACAATATTCTAAAAATTATTATGAGACTGCTTCAGGCTACCTTGTAGCCCATTACATTGTATAATCCTTATGTTATTAATTTTTATCTTCTTCTGTCCCAGTCCACTTCTCAAAGACTGACCAATATAAATCTCCACACTTCATGTTATGGAAATACGTACAGTTACAGGTGATAAATTCATAGTCCAGATCACAGATCTCAACATAGCATTTACAACTGCCTTCGTAAGTAATGCTGCATTCATTTATCACTTTCCCATACTCCGGGTGCTAAATTATCAAGTTAATTCTTATTTTCAGTACTACTGTAGTTTGATTTCTAGTTTTTCAGGGGTTCAGAATACTTGGTCTTTTCTTTCTATATCATGAGGTTTCATTACCACTTCTTTATAATACTAATTATGTTTGCTAAGCTTGACCTCTCTTTTAAACTATACTGCTATATTTGAGTGTTACCTTTTCAAGTGTTCTCTTTAATCAAGTGTTCTCTTTAATCAAATGTTTGAAAGCTATTCCCTTTACAAAGAAGATACATTTCAAACTGCATTCTCTTTTTTTTGACTCTTTTAGAAAACATTTGCTTCCCTTTTCTCCTTCTCACTTTTAATGAAGAGTTGAATATAATCACCATGCTGTATTATCTGTTAATATTTTTCCAATTCAGTAGCAGAGTGACCAGATCTGGATCCCTTCCCTTCCCTTCTCCTTTTTTTATTTATATTTAAACCATTTGAGCTTTAAAAGATGCCCTCAGTACATTTAGAATTGCAAACATGAATCACATGAAATAAACCAGTGTTACACTATAAAGTCGATTAATCCTTGTCAGGTATCCTTTATGTATCCTTCCTTAATCCTACAATTTCTACCCTCAGTAATTTCCCTCTTTTTTTTGAAAACTTTGTGAAAAGCGGACCTCCTAGCCTGCTCTGAATGCCAGATGAAAGAATGATGTTGCTTTCCGCGGTGAGGGATTGAAGTTGAAAATACTCCTTCAGCAGCTTCCAGTACACAACACCTCATGGGCATGCAAGCTGAAAAAATAACACCTTTGAACAAAATTGTTATAGTACCTGGGGAAAGACCATGACCGCAAACGGTTTAGGATGGGATTTTCACTAACTCTCATCAGTTGCCCAGTAGTGCTGATTTTGAAATCCATGGTACAGTTCCACTGACTCTAATAGAAACATCCAAGACAAGGTACTGCTGAGTATCTGATAAATAAGGATTTTTCTGTCTAACACCAGAACCTTCAAACACCCAGATAATGAATGAATAAGTAGCACACAGCTCGCAGGACATTTTTAATGATTTATCTGTGGAAAATGTAATCACAGAGGAAGTAATCTCTTTCTTTCACTGTTGAAATTCAAAGTATGGACCACACAGGTTGTATTACAGTTACTCAATTTTGCAAGAGCTAATTTAACTGTGGAATATGCCAGAGATTTGAAAAAAAGGGCTGTAGCATCTTAGCTAAGTACAAGTGACCATACATACTTAGAGAAATGTTTATCTGGAGTTGAGCTAAAAGTTGTCTTCATATCTTTTCCCACTGTGAAAGTGTCATAAACTGTACACAGATCTCTTCTGTGAGAATAAGTGGATTAGCTTTTGCTGTTTCTTCTGATCATCTTCTCAATCTATAAGCACGATATTACCTTTATCCTAGACAAGTTCTTGCTATCTGAGGATTTACTATTCCTTAATCTTTGCAAAAAACAGGTACATCTTTTCAATGGATGAACTACCATAGTTCTGACAGAATTATAAATCTCCATGCCATGCAGTGTGAATCTACCACAGCCTCTGCGTCATTACTAAGCACCTCACGCAAGGTGCACAAGAGTCTTCCTAGAGATTTCCATGAATAGCAGATGAAGGTGAAAATATTAATAACTCTGGTCCACAAAAATGAAGTGGGCAGAGCAGCAAAAGGGAATTCTGTCTGAAGGACTGCTGCTTAACGGCAGGTCTCACAGAAGAAACAAGTGCCTCTCAGAAGAGAGACATAATGCTTAAGCAGAGATCCTACTGCACCAAAGCAGAGCTGCCAGAAGCACTGGAAGAGTTTTTAGACCTGGGAAAAAAAGAGGAGCTTAAGAGCAATAGTTGAAATTTTGCAGAGCAAGGAAGCTGGTTTGTCTATATTATTTTATGCCATCTTTCTGAAATGAAACAAGGAAAATCTTTGGTGCCTTGTTAGAGTCCTGTGGTGGTGCTGTGTGCTAGCATACAGTGCCTTAAAGTGACATCTTGGATAGCGTAAAAACACCAGAAGTAATACTGCTATTACTTTCAAATTAAATCTAGTATTATTACCTTCCTTTTTCTGCTTCTAATAGCATTGGTTGGCAGATACAAGTTTCTGAATCTGGAACATAGTCTGTATCCCTCTGATGAGTTCAGCAGCTGGCTGGGACTGTTTCGCTTTCCACTTTGGTTTGGCAACAAACCAAATTATCTCCTTGAAAAGAACTGTGCAGCAAGGCTTTTTTATCCCAGGTTCTCTCTCAAAAGAAGCAGCAATAAAAAGTCTCAACAGAACTACCAGAAGCTGGACTGGTTCCAGACAAATTAAAGCAAGGGTAGAGCTATTCCAGAGATATTAATAAAAAACCCTAAACCTCAAGTAGGAAGGGATTTCTTAAGTACTAGTTAAGCTTTCTCACAGAATAATTTTCAATCTCTCAGATTTACCAGAGCATTCGAGATACCACAAAGCAGTCAAGGGTCTTGTCCTCATCATATGCATCAAAATATACAGTAGGAAATTATCACAAATGATCACTGGTAACAGCTAAAACATTTAATTTTCTTCTATGAACCACTTTGTGTTTTACCATTGGGTTTTGGCTCATTGTTTTTTTCAGTGCTTTTGCCACAGATGATCTCAAAATCTTAGTAATCTCCAGCCTCCAGGAACCCCTGAAGCTCCCACCTTCCCTACCCAAAGATGACTTACACTCCAGAAGTATCTGGACGTTTCACAGCCCCATCACATACTCAGTACGAGAGCTCCAAGTCTCAAAGAACTTAACTTTTAAAGGTCAATAATCAAGGACAACTAAATATTCAGTTGGTCAGTCTTCTGGAAGAGTGAAATTATTTGAATTGAAATGTTTTCATTCACACACTAATGCATGTAGAAAAGATTTTGCCTCAAAATTGGAAGAAAGAAAATCATAGGCAACTTAATGATGCAAGATACTAATCAAGTTCAGGAAAATGAAAGGAGATTAATTAGTTGTTGAAAAGGAGAGAAGGACTACTTCAGTCATTTCTGAATAACAATAGTTTTCCTCTTTGAGACGTGTTGTTTCTACACCAAAATATTTGCTATTCTACAACTTCAGAATTAAATATCCAAATAGTAAACCATGAACTAAGTTGTAAACTGTAAGAGTAATATATGCAGGCAGTGTTGCAAAAATAAACAATAATCACACTAGTACAAATGTAATTTTTAAAAAATCTTAACCTGCCACTCTGTCATATGCTAATCCTGTCTTCCGACATTCCCTAAAAGCAGTAATAGAAACCTGTAGCCATGTTTATAAAAACTACACTAGTTTAACTATGAAACTGAAGTGGTAACTAAAGACTTCAGCCTTCTTTATATGAGCGCTGTTCTTTTTTTTTCCTATTTTAAGTTTCAAAAGATTGCTTCACCCCCACTCCCCAAGGCAAAAATAAAATTGGTTAGCCTGAGAAATTATTTAAGCCTTTAATTCAAATTTAAATCACAGGTTGATCCCAATACCAGTGACAGCTGAAATTAAAAAACTGTGTAAGTTCTGTTCAATAAAAAGTTAGATAACGAAAGATCAGCTTTCATAGCCTGTGAGTCCATGTGCTCTAAAAAGGCACTAAGGCACAATTTCCCAACTTTGACAAAATGTGGATCTACCGAGACAGAAAATGTTAAACGTAATACCTCAGCCTGAGCAAACTTTTGTGCTAGAGCAGGATGGTTTGCAAACTAAAACAGGAGGTGTCTGTTGGAGCAGACATTTCCTATGACATAAGTCCCAGTCCCTCTTGATCTTACTGATGTACACTCCAGGACTGCCCTGAGCAGCGACATTACACAGTGAGGAAGGTACTGGCTGTCCATACAGTTATTCAATTTCCTTACCACAACATCCACTTAAAAGCTGACAAGGTGATCGATGCTTGGGAGCACAGAGAGACTCTAGCAAGACCTCATAATCAGCACAGAGTGTTTATGTTTGATTGATAAGCACTGGTTTACTAAGGGGAAGAAGGAAAGTTAGAGGACTGCAGAATCTAACACACCGTAATATATACCACACAGACACCTATTTTCCACACATCAGATTTGCTACCCTCTCTTCCCTTTTCAGGACACAAGTATAATTACAATTACACTGGGGACTTCACCTGACTGCCATGACTTTTCAAATATGACAGAGTGTGGCTTGGCAACTACATCTGCCAATTCCCTCAGGACCCTGGGATGTATATCATTGGGTCCCACGGTCTTGTGTATGTTCACATTCCTCAGGCGGTCTTGAACCTGATCTTCTCTTACAAGGGGAGGGACTTCATTCCCCCAGTCCCTGGCTTGAGGTCCAGGGACTTGAGAGGTGTGGGAAGAGTGATTGCCAGTGAAAACTGAGGCAAAAAATTGTTGAGTACCTCAGCCTTCTCCATGTCAGTTGCCACTAGTTAACCTGTCATATTTATCAGGGGAGTACAATTTCATTTCTTTTCCTTTTCTGTCTTCCTTCTACCTGTAGAAGCCCTTGTCATTATTTTTCACACTCCTTGCCAAATTCAGCTCCAGCTGTTCCTTAGCTTTCCTTTTCCCATCCCTACACATTCAGGCAGCATCCCTATATTCTTCCCAGGATACACGTCCCTGATTCCATTGCCAATGCATTTCCTTCTTACATTTCAGTTTGACCAGGAGGTTCGTTACCCAGCCATGTTTGTCTTCTGCCTTCCTTGCCTGTTTTCTTACACATGGGAATTGAAAACTCTTGTGCTCTAAGAACAATGTTCTTAAAGAGCTGCTGGTTCTGTTGTGGTCCTTTATCCCTGAGGGCAGTTTCCCAGGGGATCCCATCCACTAATTCCTTCAACAACCAAAAGTTTTCTCTCATAATATTCAGGGTCTTGATGTTACCCTTCTCCTGGCCTATATCCTTCGAGGTTGTGAATTCCACAAGGGTATGATCACTTCAGCCCAGGCTGCAACCACTCTTGACATCTCTAGTTCATCTGTGTTGGTAAGCAACATGTCCGGTAACACTTCTTCTCTGCTTGGGCTGTCTATCACCTGGATTAAGAAATTATCCTCGACACATTCCAAGAGTGCCCTGGACTGCTTACAGCTTGTTGTGCTGCTTTTCCAGCAGATGTCGGGGTGACTGAAGTCCCCCAGAAGGATCAGAACCTGCAAGCATGGTGCTGCCTATAGTTGAAGTAAGAATGCTTTATCAACATCCTTCACTTGATCAGGTGGCCTGTAGTAATCACCAACCGTGAAGTCTCCTTTGTTAGCTCAGCCTCTCATTTTCACCCGTAAGGTATTAACCTGTCCATCACCATTTTTCAAAGACAGCTCTGTGCGATCAATTTTTTTTTTACATAGAAGGCAACTCCCCTTCTCTCCTTCCTTGCCTGTCCCTTCTGAACAGTTTATAGCCATCAATTGCAGCACTTCAGTCGTGTGATTCATCCCACCAAGTTTCAGTGATAGTGATCAGATGATAGCTTTCTAGCTGCACAGTGGCTTCCCACTGCTCCTGTTTGTTACTCATGCTGCATGCATTTGTATAGAGACACTTCAGTTGGGCTACCGACTGTGTCACCTTTTTAGAGGAACAAGCCTTAATTCCTTCGAGGTGTTTCATAGGTATTTCTCTGTTGGTTCCTAGTATATCAGCAGCCCCTGGCTCTCCTCTGTTACTCAAAATTCCACCCCCCTTCCCTCACTAAGACTAGTTTAAAGGTCTCCTTATAAGTCTGTCCAGCTTGTGGGCAAAGACCCTCTTGCCCCACTTGGTCAGTTGACTCCCGTCAGCTCCCAACAGACCCAGCTTCTTAAAGGTAGATCTGTGACCACAGAAGCCAAAACCTTGGATATCTAGACAGCATTACTCCAAATAACATTACTTGAAGATCTGAGCATATTAAGATGCTAAAGAGACGGGGGAAAGATACAGAGTTTTATTAAACTAAATAAAAAGTTCCATATCATTAGTAGAAAGAAAACATCTTTCTATTTATTAATTTTAAAATGAATAGAGTCATTCATCAGAAACTGTGGGCAAGCAAACACTTTCTAATATGAAAACCATGAACTGTTTTCCTGCTTTTTCTTCAGCGAGTGCATGTCCTGCCCCACTGCACATTTGTGTTTTATTTCTAAGAGATAAATTCACTGTATATCACCCAATGTTTTCAGCTCTTTCATTTACCTGTAAATAAGATGTTGGCATCAGGCAATTGCTGCCATCTCAAAAAAGAAAAACCCTTTCTGCAAGTAAATCACAGAAACTCTTCCATTCAAAAAAGATCAATCTTTTGGTACAACTAAAGGTGATGGTGAGCCTTTCTTGAAGAGATGTTTTAATCTCATGAAATAATGAAAAAATGTAGCAGATGCAGTCCTACAACAAACAGTCTTGGCTCAGACTCGATACACCTGAGCACAAATATCTGATGCTAGGGTATTGCCAAATTATATTTGTCAAATTACTAATATACTTCCAAACCAGATAGCATATATTATTGCTCAATGAGCTGTATTTGAACAACGTTCAGCAAGTCCACTGATCTTAAATGCCTGCAGTTTAATTTCAAAGCTGCTGATGGCTTTGATATCTTTAAAATGTTTAATTCACATTAATATCTCCTTCTAACTCATATCCCAGATAATCTTCTGAGGATGCTTTAGATGTTCTCAGCAAAAATCTGGAATTACATGGAACTCCAAATTATTCTTAGATTGGAATAATCTTTCTAAAATGCAATTTTTTAGTATAAATACACAAAGGAAACATTTCCTGTGATTTTTTATTTCATTAGTTGCAAAAGGATCTAGGCTTTGTCTAGCTTTATCTGAGCTGGAAAAATACTGTATTGTGACTAGTAAGTGTCGTGGTTTAACGCCAGCCAGCAACTAAGCACCACACAGCGGCTCACTCACTCCCCCCCGACCCCCAGTGGGATGGGGGAGAAAATCAGGAAAAGAAGTAAAACTCGTGGGTTGAGATAAGAACGGTTTAATAGAACAGAAAAGAAGAAACTAATAATGATAATGATAACACTAATAAAATGACAGCAGTAATAATAAAAGAATTGGAATATACAAATGATGTGCAGTGCAATTGCTCACCACCCGCCGATCGATGCCCAGCCAGTCCCCGAGCGGCGATTCCCCGCCCCCACTTCCCAGTTCCTATACTAGATGGGATGTCACATGATCTGGAATACCCCGTTGACCAGTTTGGGTCAGGTGCCCTGGCTGTGTCCTGTGCCAACTGCTTGTGCCCCTCCAGCCTTCTCGCTGGCTGGACATGAGAAGCTGAAAAACCCTTGACCTAGGATAAACACAATTTAGCAAAAACTGAAAACATCAGTGTGTTACCAACATTCTTCTCATACTGAACCTAAAACATAACACTATACCAGCTCCTAGGAAGAAAATTAACTCTGTCCCAGCTGAAACCAGGACAAAGACTATTGACGTGTGCAGATGGAGCCAACAGTATTCTGCCTGTACTGTGGATTAAATGGACTTGCTAAAAGGGAGGACTTATTTTTTTTGTGGACAATGTCATTCCTATTTCAATGAAAGGATCTAAATTGCCTCCTGCCCAGCCATAATAAAGAACAGAGAGGGGCTTTCTCCCTTATCTGAGCCTGATTTCTTCAGTCTCACTGAAAATTAATGGCACTTTGGGTTTACACAGCATTAGCAAAATAGCTACTGGACTCTTCTCTTACCATTTTCAAGAAACTGCATTTTTGAAAACAGTTCAAATACCAAAATATTTTGCATCGATGTTTACTTCCATTGTTTAGTTGTGCCCATAGAAATGGAAATGAAAATCTCAGTCATTGAAATAACTTTCTCACAAGCAGAAAAAAGTATTCTCAAAAGTATTTTCTGCAACCAGTATTTTGGAAGTTGGCCATAACAACTCTGTCTGTGAGGAAAAAAAGCGATTCCCTAAGGGGAAAGAAGACAAGGATTAGGGAGTTATTCATATAGCTAACTTTGTTTTTCTTAACAGGCACCTCCATCAGTGCTAAGACTGGGGGTCGTATCTGTCAGGAGCAAGTCAGTCACAGGTAGACTTTTACTCCAGCACGGTGGCTCTAGGGCCAGGCTTCCTCAGAATACTAACAACGAGAAATACAGACAGCCTTAAACTCACCAGACATCACAGGCAATATGGATGGCTGGAAAGGGAAAAATGGATATACACATTGGGCTGAATACTGTGGCTATAAATCATTTCAACAGATAACAGACAGAAAGGTTTCAGAAGTGATGTACTTCGGTGGCACTTAATCCACTACCACAACATTACACATACAGCTTTCTGGTGACAGCTGCTGCTTAGCTACAACCCTGCTATCTTCCCTGCTCCCAAAAGAAAAGTACAGGCATGACAGGAATACAACTCAGAAAACAAGACTTTTTCTAGTTATAGCACAAGTATATTCTCAGCAGACCACACAAGGCTTAATTTACTTGGGTTTGTGTTTGAGCAAAAGAGAACGTGTGCATGTGTGGTAATTCTCACACACATACCTACCTCCTACATAGCAGGGGTATCACCATTTGGAAACCTATTTAGTCCTGCATCAGGTAATATGTGAACTGAAAATATGTGACTTATTCAAATGGGTAGGGGAGGATCAGAGAAAGGAGTCCTTATCTTCTCATGAAGCACCAGATGTTTGGCACAGCTGGATGAAGGACCACCAAACAACATACAGGTGCTCTGATATCTGAAATAAGTCTGAGGCATAAAACTTGTAGTAATACTTCTCACACTGTGCTGCTCCAGGAGAACCTGATCAGTAGCTTTGGGGTCAGGTAAGAATTTTGCTCCAGCTTAAACCTAAATCAGCCTAAAGATTTTTCACCTTTCACTGAAAGATCATGCTGGAGCTGCCCAGTATTTTTATTTGGGTCTGTCTCACTTAACTTATTTCTTACTCTTGCTGACATTGGTGACATCTCTCTCCTTCCTCTGCTCCATCTGTGGTCAAAAGCACTTAGGCTTCTGAAATGCTCCAACCTGATGTGGCTTCATGCTAACCTGCTTGCTAGTATTGTTTCAGGTCGACAAAACACATCACTAACATTGTAGGGTGAACTGTGGGTTTTTTTGTCATCATCAGAGGACACATTCACAGCTGTTATATACTGCTGACTTCTCCCTAGGAGGGAAAGTTTCTGCACAAAAGGGAATAAACTGAATAATGTCAAAAAGTAACTGAAAAATATGTATGCTGAGCAAGTGGCAAATGGAAGATGCCAAGCTAGCTAGGAGGGTGGGTACATGTCAGTGAGAACACTATCATTTTGAAGTAGCAGAAAAACATGAAATTGGGCTTATGACTCACCCATGTGTATCCAAAAAAGAACAGTAAGGCCAGCAGGAAGTAAATATTACTTTCTTTTGCTGGCAGGAAAGCAAATTTTGGAAACTACTTAATTCCCTGTCAAAGAGCAATTTGACACACAGTTCAAAAAAGCTGCTTCTTACTAAATGATGTCAAAAGAATATGGCTCTTAAACGGAGTTCACCAGGCAAGAGACACTTTTTCAAGGCAGTGTTTCCTTCTGAGTGTTTTCTGAATCATATACAGGGCCACCTCTTCAACCTGAGTAGAAAGTGTCAGTTCACACTCCACATTAGCCTGCTGGCTCTCCCTCCTCCCTTAGTGCTGGTATAGTGAGCTTTGGCTGAGACCTTCCCAGAGTGGAAATGAGATACCTGTCCTGAAGTAACTTCATACTGAGGCGTCCGTGCTGTCTAATTAGCTAACCAAAAGGAAACCAGCATAAATCCAAAAAGGAAATATTAGGTAACTTAAAATGAGCCTGAAAAACAGCTAGAAATTGAACCCAGGATGTCTTAATTCAGATCCCAATGTGTAAGCAAAAGTCCATCCCTTTCCCCTTCCATTGAAACAAAATAAAATGACAACATGTACTATGGAGCATATTATACACGTCTCCTGTATTAAACACTGCATTAATTCTTCTTTATAAAGAGAGTGTACATTTGCTGTGAAAGGCATCATGGGAAAGAAAAACTCAAGGTTTGGAATATGAATTTGATACTGTAGTTGGGGAAAGATTCCTTTTTGCTGATATTTTCTCATCTGCAAAACAGCATAGACAAATTATTAGTATGGATGATTCCTTTCCAATAGCTCTGTACCCTAAAATACTTGCTTGAAGAACACTGAAGTCCTATACCAATGTATACTCACTGTTTATTCATGAAATAAGAGTTTGACAGGCTTCTTGTCCAGGAGGCACAACAAAAATAGTGTATTTAACATTATACTGTGTGGTACTACACAGCAAGGATAAGGTCTAGGAAGAATTATCAAGATTCTTGAAGTCTCTCTGTCCACATAGGGCTTAAAACATAGAATGATAGAATGGTTTAGGTTGGAAGGGACCTCTAAAGATTACAGAATCATAGAATCATTAAGTTTGGAAGACTCTCTTAAGATCATTGATTCCAACTGTTAACCTAACACTGCCAAGTCCACCACTAAACCATGTCCCTAAGTGCCACAACTACTCATCTTTTAAATACCTCCAGGGATGGTGACTCAACCACTTCCCTGGGCAGACTGTTCCAGTGCCTGATAACACTTTCAGTGAAGAAATTTTTCCTAATA